>NW_008708645.1:566286-747170 GCF_000327385.1 Lottia gigantea | reverse complement strand
ACCATCAAGACAAGCTCGGCAATGAAGGACATCTGCTGTGGCTGAACATCTTTCTATGGGAAGGAAAACAGGACATAAAGTCAACTTTGACAACACCAACATACTGACAATCAATAAGCACATAGATAAAACCAGGAGACTTCATGAAGCTATCCACATCAGAAGATATCAGCCTGACCTTAACAGAGATGAAGGTGTTCGTTTATCGCATGCATATGATAAACTTATCAACTTGTAATTATTCATATTCAAAAACAATTTCCAACTTTAAGCATAGTTAGTTATATGAACAATGTAATTTCTATTAATAAAAGACTCCAATACCAGCAATAGTTGTTTATTTAATCTTCAATTAATCTTTTTTAATTCATTTACTTTACTTCAATTATTTTACTTAATCAGCCTGTATGTTATTTTAAGAATTATATACCTCTTATTGTACCGGTTAAATTTAATGTAATCTATCAATAAACCATTTTCTCTTGTGTGTTCTTAATAATAAGCATTAATGTATATATAGTTTGCCCATCACTTCTTCTCATTATGTGCCTGAGGACGACGGGGGAAACACGTCGAAACGTTGCATAAAACTTTAACCAACTCTAGTCTAATAAAGTATAAAGCCATTAATCACTGCTTGGTATTACAATAACTTGATTACCAACCCAATAATCTCTTAATTACCAGTTATAAGTGTTAAATTAATCATCAATTCAATTATCTACTAACGGTACTTCTTTGTTTACATTTAGAAATTGAAACATAGTTATCTCCCTTAATCTAAGCAAGATAATTCTGACCTATATTCTATTTAAACATTGCCAATTAGTCTTGAAATATGTTTTGAATTTCTGACAAAAATCAAGAAAGTTTTAAATTTTTACAGTTAATCTCCCGCAAAAAAAACGAACTTAAATTCAGAAAAATGTAAGTTTTAGTTATTACATGGTATCATATATATATACATCAGCTTATTTTGTTAAAACCCCATCTTAGGGTTAGTTTTACTTTTTACATTATCTTATATTCATTATAGTCCTTTGCATAAGTTTCCCCATGGTATTATACATCATTTCATATTATCTAGTATTTTCTAGTGTAAGTGTAAATAGATTACGTGCATAGATAGATATAAAGTTTTACTGTAATGATAAAATACTGTGATATTTGTTAAGATATATTCCTAATAGTGACTTTAATTCGCTGACATTTTTTGGCTGTGTAGCTTTATTTATGGACTCGATCTTCTTTGAATCAGCAGATATACCATTCTGATCGAAGATATGACCATAAAATGATATTTATTGGTTCCAAACACACATTTCGACTTGTTGAGTCCAACACCAGCCGATTCAAGTTTCTTGAGTGTTGTTCGAAGATTTCTATTATATTCAGTTTCATCTCGACCAAATATGATTATGTCATCTGACAGGTTGAGTGTTCCTGGAATGTCTGCAAGTAATTCCCTAACAGCATTCTGGAAAACCTCTGAAGCAGTGTTGACACCAAATAAGAGTCTTTTATATCGACGGAGATCAACATGTGTGGAGAATGTTTCTACTATCGACATCCAGTTCCAGCTGATAATAGGCATTTGTTAGGTCACATATTGAAAATACCTTCATTCCATTCAGATCAGATATTAAGTCATCTATGGTTGGCATAGGATGCTTTTCCCATTTAATTGCTTTGTTAGCTTCTCTCTTATCTATGCATAAGCGAACACCAGTTTTCTTTGGAACTACTACTATTGGGCTTATCCATGGTGTAGGGCCTGTAACTTTTTCGATAATATCAAGTAATTCCAATCTTTTCAATTCAGCTTCGACATCTTTCCGAACATGAAAGGGTATACGTCTGTGTTGCTGTTGTTTTGGTACAACATCTTTATCAATATGTAGATGAACTAATTTATCTTTAATTTTACCAAAACCAGAAAAGATGTGCTCAAAGTCTTTTAAAATACTAAGTATCTCTGAAGACTGTACAACAGAATTAATTTGAGCAATGTGTAGAAGTCTTAGATCTACAGCTGTTTGGTAACTTAGAAGATTTCCAGTAGCATTCTTCACAACATACAATAAAGCTTCTTTCACTTTGTCTTTAAATTTGGCTTTTAAAGTTACATCAGTTTCTATTGGTACCTTTGATCCATAAGCATATAACTTCTTTGTAGATCTATTGAGCTTAAGTTTCTTCTCAGTATCTTTCTGGATTTTTAGGAAACAATTTCTGACAGATGAACCAGAGTCAATCATTACTGATATCTGAACACCATTCATAAAAATGTTACAATGTGGCTGTTTATCAGTTATGGTATTTATTGTAAATACAGAATCATCTGACATCATCTAAATTTCTAACATGTCCTGATTGCTCAGAGATCCTGCGTTTATTACACACACTGGCAAAGTGATTTCTTTTAACACAGTAATTACAAGTTTTCCCTTGGGCTGGGCAGGTTTTGTGATTTTCAAATGTTCCACATTTATTACATCTCCTAGCCTTAGGTTGATGATCCTCCTTGTTGGATTTATAGCTTGGCATAGGATTATCTTGTTGCCAGCTCCGATTTTGTGGTTGCCAGATTACGTGTTGAACGACTACATTGTTTTATCATTTTCTTCAAGTTTTGTTGCTTGAGTTTCACTGATCTTAAGGGCGCTCCCTGCATCCAAAAGTGCTTGAAGACCAAGATTCTCACGTAAATCGCGTCTTCTTAGACGTTGTGATGAACAGTGGAGGATAATTTGACTGGCGATTTCCTTATCGATATCGGCAAATTCACATGTCTTGGCAAGTGTTCTTAATCGTGTGTGATAAGAGTCTAAATTTTCATCATCTGATTGTTTTGCTTGGTGAAAGTTGTAGATTTCACAAGTTACACAAGTTTTTGGAATAAAATATTCGTTCAATTTTGTTACAGCTGTATCAAAGTCATTTTCTTCACCTGTGTTTCCAAGAGTATCGAAAATTTCGTCAACATCCGGTCCAGCATAGTGAAGCAAAAGGGCTCTTTTACGAGTATTACCATTCGTTAAATCTCTCAAGCTACTTTTTCCATCTTGTCCCTATGCCATCTTGTTGAGTATCTAATGGTGGGAAAGTTGGCAAACTAAGACTGGCCATGTTACAGGAAAAACTGTAAACAAAGAATTTTCTCTGCGGGGCTTAACTCAATACTTGCACGGCTTACGACGTGTCCTTTGACTTCTTCATGTTGGAATTTTTATCCAAGAATTAAGCTTCAAAGTTACGTTGATGACTAAAACTTATCTTGCATAAACTCTAATGTTTATGTCGCCATTGTGATATCCTTTGTATGAATATATATTATAGGTTCGGAGTTTCAAAAACAGATAATATAAGACAGTTATTTAATGACATAATTCTGTCGGCATTGTACACAACATCAAAGTGCCATACAAGGAAAGACAACTCAAAGTATATCAATAATTACGGATTGATTGTGGATCACGACACAACACACTCCTCGTTTAAAGGTGCTTGGGTATTGGCGATGAACTCCATCCAGTGATCATAACTGGATTTGTCTGTCATTGGCGTCCAATGGATATCATCTCCTTTGACTTATATTATTGTATCTGCTTGGGGAATGATGGTGGTATATGGTGGAGGATTGTCGGCTATCGATGAATTAAAGTTATCCCAATTCTTGCTGTCTATTTTATTTTTGAGTCGAAAAGTATAAGCTGTAGGTATGTGGGTGATATATATCTGGGAACTGGGAAATTCGGAAGAAGCTATAGAAATAAGGTTGGTTATTTTCTTCATGATGGTTTCACTTGCTTCACTTCTGTTGTTGAGACCGACATGGAAAATAATATGTTCAGGATCAATGCTGTTAGCTGCTGGTTGATGTTGGTATTTTTTCAAGATCTGAATAATGTGATCTATTTTTGCTCTTGGGTAAGACTCGATCAGGTAGAATCTTTGGATGACGAACTAGAACTGGGTATAGAGGACGAACTGGAAGGAGACAAACTGGAAGAGGGTATAGAAGACAAACGGAAAGAGGGTATAGAAAATGAACTGCTGGAGGGTATAGAAGAAAAACAGGAAAAGGGTGGGTGATTACAAACAACCATACCAAGTTTCATCAAAATCAGTCAGAAATTGTGCCTTGTAGAGTGTTTACGAGCAATTGTGGACGGACCGACTGACAGACAGACATTTCATGTGGGCATATAAAAATTACAAATGATATACAACTGATTCTTTGTCAAGGTGCATTCAAACTGAAAAGTCATCATGCCAATGATTTTCAATAGTGTTGAAACGGTTAATCAGTTAACCAATTTCAGGTAGTATTTCACGGGTAACCGGGTCTGATTTGAGATAATCGGTATCATCTCCTTTGACTTTGATGATTGTATCTGCTTGGGGAATGATTTGTACCGACAATTCGCAGGGAACTAGCCAAAATCTTCCAGGGTATTCATTTACATTTACTCTAGTTTAGTTAACGGTGAGTTACCGCCGCAAATGCGGTTTTTGACTCCTTTTATCATCTTTAGTAATTAACCGGGTAACAAACGGTTATTGCCGACGATTACCCGGTTTGTAAAATTCACTAACCGTTTCAACACTAATTTTCAAACTTGGATACCAACATTAGACTGACCTTTTGTTGGTACCGGAACCTCTATTTGGCCATCTAGGGGAAAATATAAGGAATGCCATGTAGTTTGCGTAGCTAGGAATTTTAAAGAAGGAGAAGTGGAAATATATTTCTTACTTATTGGCGAAAAGCCTACTGTTGAGCTTTCTGATCAGGAGGTTTTAGAAGTCAAAATTGCAGGATTCCCAATCTGATATATTTCTTTAGACATTAAGGTTATAGAAATCGAAAATTGAATTACCTATCTAGAGGCTGTAAATGTTGTTTAAGTTGATTTCGCTGTCCATTACTCTCTACTCCACTATCATCACTAGGCTGATCGTCTCCCTTTAATTATAATTATTTTATCTTGAAGCAGACATCAACTACACAAGGGTTGAGATATTTTGACACACTGTTGTGCGGATCATGCAATTGAAAGGAAATGAATCTGATCATTTTATAAAATATAAAACGAAATTGATATCACAAATCCTGTTTACATGCTCAAAATTGAACGCATTTAATATTCAAATGACAAAATCTTAAGCCAATAATCAACAGATTTCAACATCATATCTTTTAAATGGCACATGACAAACCTTTCTATTAGGTACATGAACATCAGCTCTAACAATCATTCCTGTTGTCATGGTGATATCGTTAGAGGTTGATGGGATAGAATCATCTAGATTGAATGGCAGATGTGAGCGATACTTGTTGCGACCTCTACCACTGTTACCAGATAAATCACCATATGATTTACTTTTACCTCTTAGCTGGCCTTCCTAGTAAACAAAGAACAAATTAAAGAAAGAAAAGCTGCATAAAAATGTTCATATACACATACCAAATTGGATCAAAACAGATAAATCTGTAGATTCTAAAGTGTTAGCTACTGTTAACAAGGAAAATTTAAACATTTGATTATTTAAGGGGGAGGGGGGGGGGGGGGGGGGGCTACGGGCCTGGATAAGACATGAAAATTTCACACTTGCACCATATTTCCCTGAAGGGAAACCAGTCGAGCCTTATACATCGGACCAAGGGTGGCTTAAAAGAAAAGTCTTCTTCCTTTGTTCTTAATACTGTGTTGTCAAGGAAGCAGATCTAGAAACATTGGAAACGTAAAATATTAACCTGTTTATCAATACGTTTTCTGATCATATTACCACTTTCGTGTATCTGTTCTATAGCATCACGTAATGACTGTAAATCTCCCTCTGTAAAACCCTATAATATATTAGAAAGTTTACTGATTATATTCCAGCTTTCTTGTATCTGTTCTATAGCATCACATAATGACTGTAAATCGCCCTCTGTAAAACCCTATTATATAACAGAAAGTTTACTAATTATATTCCAGCTTTCTTGCTGTATCTGTTCTATAGCATCACATAATGACTGTTAATCTCTCCCTGTAAAACCCTATAATATAATAGAAAGTTTACTAATTATATTCCAGCTTTCTTGCATCTGTTCTATAGCATCACATAATGACTGTAAATCGCCCTCTGTAAAACTCTATAATATAACAGAAAGTTTACTAATTATATTCCAGCTTTCTTGTATCTGTTCTATAGCATCACATAATGACTGTAAATCGCCCTCTGTAAAACCCTATAATATAATAGAAAGTTTACTGATTATATTCTAGCTTTCTTGTATCTGTTCTATAGCATCACATAATAACTGTAAATCTCTCTCTGTAAAACTCTGTAATATAACAGAAAGTTTACTAATTATATTCCAGCTTTCTTGTATCTTTTCTATAGCATCACATAATAACTGTAAATCTCTCTCTGTAAAACCCTATAATATAATAGAAAGTTTACTGATTATATTCCAGCTTTCTTGTATCTGTTCTATAGCATCACGTAAATCTCTCTCTGTAATACTCTGTAATATAACACAAAGTTTACTAATTATATTCCAGCTTTCTTGTATCTGTTCTATAGCATCACATAATAACTGTAAATCTCTCTCTGTAAAACTCTGTAATATAACACAAAGTTTACTGATTATATTCCAGCTTTCTTGTATCTGTTCTATAGCATCACATAATAACTGTAAATCTCTCCCTGTAAAACCCTATAATATAATAGAAAGTTTACTGATTATATTCCAACTTTCTTGTATCTGTTCTATAGCATCACATAATAACTGTAAATCTCTCTCTGTAAAACTCTGTAATATAACACAAAGTTTACTGATTATATTCCAGCTTTCTTGTATCTGTTCTATAACATCACATAATAACTGTAAATCTCTCTCTGTAAAACCCTATAATATAATAGAAAGTTTACTGATTATATTCCAGCTTTCTTGTATCTGTTCTATAGCATCACATAATAACTGTAAATCTCCTTCTGTAAAACTCTGTAATATAACAGAAAGTTTACTAATTATATTCCAGCTTTCTTGTATCTGTTCTATAGCATCACATAATAACTGTAAATCTCTCTCTGTAAAATCCTATTATATAACAGAAAGTTTACTAATTATATTCCAGCTTTCTTGTATCTGTTCTATAGCATCACATAATGACTTTAAATCTCTCTTTGTAAAATCCTATTATATAACAGAAAGTTTACTAATTATATTCCAGCTTTCTTGTATCTGTTCTATAGCATCACATAATGACTGTAAATCTCTCTCTGTAAAACTCTATAATATAACAGAAAGTTTACTAATTATATTCCAGCTTTCTTGTATCTGTTCTATAGCATCACGTAATAACTGTAAATCTCTCTCTGTAAAACCCTATAATATAATAGAAAGTTTACTGATTATATTCCAGCTTTCTTGTATCTGTTCTATAGCATCACGTAATAACTGTAAATCTCTCTCTGTAAAACCCTATAATATAATAGAAAGTTTACTGATTATATTCCAGCTTTCTTGTATCTGTTTTATAGCATCACATAATAACTGTAAATCTCCCTCTGTAAAACTCTGTAATATAACAGAAAGTTTACTAATTATATTCCAGCTTTCTTGTATCTGTTCTATAGCATCACATAATTACTGTAAATCTCCCTCTGTAAAACTCTGTAATATAACAGAAAGTTTACTAATTATATTCCAGCTTTACTGTATCAGGTCTATAGAATCTCATTACATTTGTAGGTAACTATTTCTGTAAAACCCTGTATAACACAGTGATTCAGTATTGTACAGCTAAACCAAAATTATCAAAAACAATCTGACTTACCTGATTAGAATTTATAACTGGATTCATTAAAAATACCTGGTTCCCATTTCTGTCTGGACCCTAAACATATTTAGAATCATCTTTATAAGTCTTAGAAAATCCAGGTTAAGCGAAAATGAATTCTGACTGATGTTTCAGAACAACTAGAAATTCATTTATTTCAATTGGCAACAAATTTAAGTTCTAGATGCATATTATGCAGAATATTAGTGAAACTATTATTTGTTTTTATCAATTAACACATTATTATCATGTTATTTTGCTGGGACATTTTGCTGGGATTGTATGAAAAGCAATAAAAATTTAGCATGAATTATAACGATTTAACAAGATGGTTCATTTCATTTTGTTGGAATTAGTGAGAATTGACAAATTATAATGATTTATATTTCTCTAATTCAGATAATAGTTAACTGGTAACACATTTTAATGGTATACTACTCTGTAGTTTTATATAATTATACTAAGGAGTAGTATACCATAAAGCTGTGTTCCGTTATCTTCTGTGATCTTGACATGTCCATAAGGATTACTTTAAAAGTTATAAATTGACAACTTACCAATTGAGAAGAAAAAAGTGTTCGTTTATTTTGATCTTCAAAATGGAGATCAGTACTGTCATAGGACATGAGAGAAAATGAATCTGGCAACATGGTGGACAATCGACCCAGCTGAAATTGGAACACACATCATAACTAATGAATGGTTGGCACATATATTATTTTTAATTTATTAGACTTATTAGATGGCATTTTGCTTCAAAGGAAATGTTACTTGTAAGTCCAAGATACTGATGTTTCATTTCACATAAAACAAATACTAAAATTAATTTGTGACCACTCAGTAGAAAGTTTCATGACAGCTTTAACTACCGTGGTTTTTTTCTGATCTAAATTAAGGTTCCATGACATGGAAATCTCATCATAAAGTTACCAAGTATCAAATTTGTAGTCTCTTTTATGTTCATAAATCCAATTTGGAGAGATCTGAGCTGAATTAAAGACAATTCATATATGTGTACATACAAAAAAAAAACTGCCTCTAAAATTTTTAAAAGGTCCAGGGTTCAATCCCGGCATAATTGAAGATAATACCTTCGGATTTTTCAACCCGGTTTCCCCCTGTCAGTGATGCAGGTAAGAGGGGCTGACATGGAAAAAGCTCCCTCGATCCCTCGACAGTAAAAAAGTCACACGATAATTTGGTCACAGTAATAAGGTCACACGGTAATTTGGTGTGTGACCATATTACTGTGACCAAATTATCGTGTGACTTTTTACTGTGACCAAATTACTGTGTGACCTTTTTACTGTGATCAAATTTTCTGATGACCGAATTTTATGTGACCTAATTACCAAGCCCCCAGTAGAACAGCGATTCATTTGATGTATATTTAACTTGGTGAAATAACTTGAAATACCAAAAAATGTGGGCATATAAAAAAAACCTGAACTCACCCCGTGTACTTCTGCTTCTTTTTTATGAACAAGATGATCAAATGTATCTAAATCTTTAGGATGGAGTATTGGACGGATTTCATTGATTAATGTCATCTACAACAATAGAAACATGACAAGAATATATTATAATTTGTTGATAATATAGTTTTCGAATCATACTGCATAATGGATGATGGGTAAATAAACCAAGTACTAACAATCCAACCCGCAGAGCAAATCCGAAATTTGCGAAACATTGGTAGCGGCTAATGAACTTTTCACATGAGGAAGCAATCATAAGTGAGTAAGTATTTCATAATGCAAAGTGGTAGCAGGTGTCTAGAAGAGTAAGTATACCCTGATACTTTTGATATCTTTGGCAATTCAGACTATTAATAAAATTTGGGCAAAAGACGTCACATTGGCTTTACACACTCATTATGAGTCTATGCTTGCAGAAAACCTTAAGATGATTAAGTTATGCAATTTTTCAGACCAAAATTTAAAACGGTTCTCGTCGGTGGCTGTTAATTGGGTTTAAAAAAGCTTTTCGTTGATTACTCAATACTCTTAAACAATATTCACACATAATCAAATCTCTTAAAACTGCAGAAAGCTTTCGGACAAGCGCATGGATGTTGACACCGTGGTGCCTGCTCCGTCATCTCTTAAGATAGTCAACCTTATTCCATACCAAACCAAGCCTCAATGAGAAAATGCTAAAACTAACAAATCAATAACCTACGCAGCACGTCGAATGAACCAGTTCCTACCTCACCTAGAATACTAATTGCAAATTACGGTAAACCATTACCAAAAACATCTCTCTCTCTCGCTTTTGTGTTTAGGTCAAACTTTTGAACCTTTGGCAAAACCACCCTCAACAGTACCAATTTTATCGTCGACTGGGAAAGGCACGTGAACGTTCAAACTCAATTACTTCTTTCGCGAAAAGCTTGGCCGCGGTAAACATACGAAATTTATGGGAATCTCTGACTGGATTTCACAAGCTGATAGACAAAGGAATTCTTTCAATTTACCATAATATGTACTCAGAGGTACGAGAAAATAATTCAACAAACTTTGAAAGAAAAGCTATAAATGAATTGAAATTGATACCAGCATCATCATTTGGAAAAGCGATAAAGGCAGTTTTTGTGTTATTCAATATATTTCTGAAATAATAGATAACATTATCACAAACTCAAGAGACTTATTTTTATGGAAACTAAACGAAATTTTGCAAATTCTAGCAATTAGATGTTCCCCAAAATGCTTTGTTTATTACACTAGATGTGACTTAAATGTATACTAATACTGACAATGATAACAGTTTAGATGATGTCCGAAAAGCCTTTGAACGAAATCCATGCGAGAAAATACTTTGAACTGACTTTGATTTCAATGGAAAAACTTAACTTACTTATCTGGTACAGCTACAGGGAAACGCTTTGCTCTAAGCTATGCAAACAATTTTATGGCCTAGTGGGAGCATGAAATATTGAGTTTTTAATCTTACAAACCTTTTTTTCTACGAAGTTTCTTGACGATATTTTCTATGGAGTTGTTTCGATGCCAATATTAATTTCCTTGCAAAATGACAAAAATACAAATGTCGATTTGTAAAAGTACATTTGTCGAATTGTAATTTGTAGAAAATACATTTGTCAATTTGAGAAAGTTCAAATGCATATTAGTAATTTAGAGATTGATTTGTAAATGTTCATTTCAACCTCAATTGTCGATTTGTCAACTTTACAACTCTAGAATTGTATCAGCTCGATGTTGAAATGACGAAGTGTGAAATGTCGATTTTACAAATGTAGATGTTACAATTAAGTGATTGTATTCGGGAAGTTCCGTCAATTCTCATCTATAGTCGTAGCTTTCCGTAAGAGGTCAGCTCCACCCACTAATTTACATACGAGCTTGAACTCTCGGTCGAAATTGACAAATGTAACATCTACTAGCTGATATTGTACAGAAAACCCATGTTTATCAAAACAAACTAATGCGAAGGTCGCTCATGTAAATTATTAACCATTTCCGGAAATCCACGAATAATAGGTTTCCACGAAATTAGGTTACTTGACTACAGATTAACATTAGGCCTACTATATTTACAGGAACCATACTAACTATTCTCCACTTAAAATGAAGTTTACCTTGGCTTGAGTATTAAGTAGTTCAAATAAAGCAAAGACCAGGCCATCTATCATGATACTATTTCGTTGATATTCTGTTAAATAATAGCGTAATGTAGCTTGTTCAGTTTCATTCAATAATATTCTAGACTGTTCTTCTATCATATCCCATTGTGTCCTTGCCATGGAGTTTAACATTAACTGTGATCCTGCTCCCCTCATAAATCCATTTTTTCTAGTATGATGCTGAAATAAGATCATAAGTTAATGGATTATTATTATACTCACATGTACTGAGAGAAAAACCACAAATTTGTGAAATACAAAACTATAAATACATGAAATACGAAACCACAAATACATGAAATACAAAACTACAAATACAAGAAATACAAAACCACAAATAATACATGAAATACAAAACCACAAATAATACATGAAATACAAAACCACAAGTTATACAGGAAATGCAAAACCACAAATATATGAAATGCAAAACCACAAATGCATGAAACACAAAACTACAAATACAAAACCACAAATGCATGAAATACAAAACCACAAATACATGAAATACAAAACTACAAATACAAGAAATACAAAACCACAAATAATACATGAAATACAAAATCACAAGTTATACAGGAAATGTAAAACCACAAATATATGAAATGCAAAACCACAAATGCATGAAACACAAAACTACAAATATAAAACCACAAATGCATGAAATACAAAACCACAAATACATGAAATACAAAAAATCTTTTATTAGGTCAGAGTTGTTAACTTCGCTGTATGGGACAATCATATCTGATTGCAGGTTAAACAAAAACAATTTGAAGAATATATGCTTACATGATATGTACTGTTTAAATTGGTTAAACTGGATGACAACCTAATCAATAAAAACAAATTTATTATTATATTCATTACATATATTTATAACACTTTTTATTCATTGTTGCTACACCTCATTTGACTAATGAAGAGAGAAAAAGCCAGAAAGTGGGCAATGCGGAAAATTTTAACAGGACAATGGCATTTACAGTTTTGATATTTCAACTTTCATTTGTTTTGTACTGAATAAATCTTGTTGCTTTTCCATGCAAGGATTCTTGAGAACCAAAGTTTATTTCTGCATATTTTTATATCATAGTCTGATTGTTCAGAGAAGCATCAAGTCAGAGTAGTTATCTAGTTCACTCCAATTCAAATAAGATAACAATTTTTTGTTTTCTGATATTTTTAGTCTACATTGTAATATAAATGATTTCTACCTATCAAAATGTGTCATGTAAAACCTGTTACTTGATAATATAAGGAATTGTGGGATAGCAAAACCCAAAGAGAATGTCATATTGCTGTAGTTAAGGGTTCTGTATCTTATTTTATAAAAAAACCGCTTATAGTGATACGCTTTGATTAGATAATAATACTATCTTTAGGAAAGACCTTTAGTAGAAAACTTGTTAGATTACCATGGAGACTAAAAATATCAAAAAAACGAATAAGAGACGAAATTATTATCTAGTTATTTTAATTAGATTTTAGAACTCTCTTGACAGAAGCGGGTAATTAACTGACCTGCCATGAACTTGATGAGACTGTGGAGGTATATGATCTTTCTCTATCCACTGGGTTTTATCAATGATTGTTTTAGCAAATGGTAATTTTCCAACATCTTTGACGGTAATTACCATGTGATGACTGACTTTTAAAATTTTTACAGCTCTAGAATGGCTGACATCCAAAAAGCTATGCCCATTAACATCAAGAATTTGATCTCCAACCTACAATAGAATTATGGAAAAATCTTTGCAAGGAACATACATTGTTCATCTCTCTTGAAGAACCAATATCAAGTCAATATTTTCTCTGATTGATTCTGTGAGCACTTTTGAAGTGAGTCTTAAATAACAAATACAATCTCTGTATGTATGGAAACCATAAAGGGACAGATACATCATATTTTTGACCAATTATACTTAAGTCTCAGAAACGGGAATTTGTTTTAGCTAAGCCAATCAGTAAGAGCTCACCATCAAAATTTGAGCCTTAAAATCCATGTGTGTCCAGAATTAGCTGCTTGTGAGTGTTAAGATAGCTTGTCAGGCAAGGTAATATACGCCCACTGGCAGCTTTGATTTTAAATAAAAATATTTAGCAGTACAGTAACAATTACCAGTATGAAATATTCAACCTTCAGACATACATTTCTTATGAAATATTTGAGGCGATACTGAATAATATTACCAAGTTTCATCAAAACTGTCAAGAATTGGGCCTTCTGGAGTGTTTACAGGCTAAAACGTGAATGCTTTTCAAGAACAAGGGCAATAACTCATACCAGTCTGATTTTCAATGGTGACAACAACACTCACACCAAGTTTCGTCAAAATCTATCTATAATTGAAGCTTCTAGAGCGTTTATGAACTAAATATTGAACGTGTTTTAAAGAACAAGGGCAATAACTCATATTAATTATTTTTGATTATTCTGATTTTCAATAGGGTTCATCCTTTGGTGATTACAAAGACTCACACCAGGTTTCATCAAAATCGGTCCAGAATTGTGCCTTCTACAGTGTTTACAAGCTAAAATTGAATGCGTTTTCAAGAACAAGGGCAATAACTCATACTAATTATTTTGTTATCTTTTTGATTTTAAATGGGGTTCATCCTTGGATGATAACAAACACTCACACCAAGTTTCATCAAAATCCGTTAAGAATTGCACCTTTTAGAGTGTTTACGAGTGTTTAATTAACAAGGGCAATAACTCATACTATATATTATTCTGATTTTCCCCATATCAAGTTTCGTCAAAATCAGTCAAGAATTGTGCCTTGTTTTAAAACATGGACATATAAAAATGATAAATTGTCAAGACATGTCCCTTTCAAAGTAGGAAGCTCTTGTGACCTGTGCCTATTCTAGAAGCATGCTATGTGGTTCTATAACACAGTCAGTTAAAGAGTTGGTTCATTACAGTCATGACGTCATGATGGAGCAAGTTCGAGTTCTAATCGTCATTTGCATTAGTTCCATTCGATCCAGCTTTAAAAGATTTATGGTTTGACCAAGGACCAGCTGGTAGAGAGGATCCTTAAATGGTATTCTTGTTTCTTTTCGTTGTCCATACAAAGCCTACTTACTGTTAGTTTGAAAATCTATTTTTGCAAGTCAATAACTTCATAGGTCTAAGCTCCCCTATTTGCATTACATTGAGTATCTGGTTAATAAAGTATAATTTTATACGCCCATATGAAATGGGGAGATTCCAAAAAGAAAAAGCAGCCAGCAATAACCACTCAAAGAAGACTTTTTGATGGACCACCAATACCACTAGTAGCACAGCGATTCATTTGATGTATACTGAACTTGGTGGAAAAGATAATAAAACTTGACATCAAATACCAAAAAAATGAGATAGGCGTGGCACATTCAGGTCAAATTACTCATTATTGACATTTTTGTACAGGGGCATAACTTGCATAGAATACATTTATTCAAAAACGAACTTTGCATACAATTACCTCATCTATTTAGCCACTTTTTCTTATAAGCTCAGTTGTTTCAGCTGTATAGTTCAAAAAAAGGAACAGGTTTTGGAAATTCAATATTTTCAAATTTTGACATTGACCTTTTTTGACCTTGACTTTTGTAGGAGGTCATTCCCATTGGCTATCTATTTATACTTTTATATTTTTTTTGTCTTATGTCAACTTCCAGTTTTACAGCCGTATTCAATTTCAAATTTTGATGACTTCTATCTGGTAACCTTGACCTTTGTTGACCTTCTACTTTTCAAGGTAAAATGTCATTGACTTTGGCTATCACCTGATACTTTCATTTGTGAGGTCTGTCTACTTCCGGTATAACAATTTTCCAAAGAATTAAAATTTCTCAACTATAGACTGTTCTTGCACGTGACGTAATTATCGTAGAGTCTTTTGCAATTTGCTACATTTGCAAAGTCTAACTCTGTGCCACGTGTGACTCTTTTTTTTCATTCATTCATTACATCGTCCCATGGGTTGAATGTTAGACAGCACCAATTCCCTCTTGGTATTGGGGCTGCCCCATGAGTTGAGGCATATATTGGCGTCATCCAAGGTCCGTCTGTTTGTACACTCTAGAAGGTACAATTCTTAAAATCCCTTCAGAAGTGTTTAATTAATAAATCATTCAACTGAATGTAGGTAATTAGGTCACAAGAAATTTGGTCACCGGAAATTTGGCCACAGTAAAAAGGTCACACGATAATTTAGTCACAGTAAAAAGGTCACACAGTAATACAGTTAAAAATTAATACCTTTGAACTGTGACCAAATTTCTGGTGTCCAAATTTCCTGTGACCTAATTACTGCGCCCCATTCAAATGTACTTTCTTTGCTTACATTAAGAAAACAAAACATAATTATCTCCCTTATCTAAGCAAGATAATTCTGATCTATGTTTCGGTGTCTTGAATCCTCCGCCAAAGGCGAAATGCCTTTGCCATGTCATTTTAGACTTGCTATTCGCGAATTAATGATCTCAATGTAGGTGTTCGTGTTGGTAATACAACAGTGTTAATGTTGCTATATGCTGACGATGTCGTGTTCCTTGCTGAGAACGAACACAATATTCAATCGACGCTCGTTTAGCTTAATGAGTGGTGTATCAAATGGCGAATGCGGTTTGGGTGTTCATAGATTAACACCAGTCCAAGCAATCTATAGAGATGTTGGTCTCATGCCAAGTGTCCAACGGCGATGGTTTAAAATATTCAAGTTCTGGAACAGATTGATCGGTTTGGACACAGGAACAAGTGTTTGATAACGACTACAGTTGTCCCCTAACACAAATTGGTGCACTGATATTAAAAACTGTTTGTAAAATTTAATATGTTGGAAATATATAATAATAAGTCATTAGGTGATATTTACATGGTTCATTCTAAAACCAACGAATTTTGATGAAACTTGGTGTGAGTGTTAGTAATCACCCAAGGTTAAACCCTATCGAAAATCAGAAAGATAGCTTACCAGGCAAGGTAATATACGCCAACTGGCAGCTATGATTTAAAAAAAAAAATTTGGCAGTACAGTATGTCTGAAGGTTGAATATTTCATACAGGTGATTGTTACTGTACTGCCAAATATTTGTATTTAAAATCAAAGCTGCCAGTTGGAATCTGGAATCAAATGAAACTTTGTTTTTAATAAAATAGATTTTAGAGTCTTTGTTTTTGATGAAATTTCCATGGTTGTACATGCTTTACATGGTTTCACATTCTTTCCATGGTTTCACATGCATTCCATGGTTTCACATTCTTTCCATGGTTTCACATGCATTCCATGGTTTCACATTCTTTCCATGGTTTCACATGCATTCCATGGTTTCACATTCTTTCCATGGTTTCACTTGCATTCCATGGTTTCACATTCTTTCCATGGTTTCACATGCATTTCATGGTTTCACATTCTTTCCATTATTTCACATGCATTCCATGGTTTCACATTCTTTCCATGGTTTCACATGCTTTACACGGTGGTATTTTTCTTGTACAAGGTTTACATCCCCAGGTTTATTGATCCCTAGCTTGTGTAGTTCTAAGCGTTGAAAAGATGGAGGAACAAATGGTCATATCTTCATCCTGTCAAAGCATCATAGTTTTTTTACAACTAAGACCACCATTAATCATCTTCATGATTGGTTTTGTTCATCTCTCATTTTTATTTGGAATTTTTATGTGGGCGTATAAAGAATCGCAAAATTAAGTGCAAGTTATTGCCCTTGTGTGTGAAAACGCCTTCCATTTTTAGCAGGTAAACAACCAAGATGGTACAATTATTGACAGATTTTGATGAAACTTGGTGTGAGTGTTATCCAAGGATGAACCCTATCAAAAGTTGAAAAAATATTTAATGAGTAAATGCTCTTGTTCTTCAAAAATTCGATTTTAGATTAAAGATAGCTTGTCAGACAAGGTAACATACGCCCACTGGCAGTTGTCACAGATGATAACTAAATCTTTATTGACCAAAAATATCTTCATAATAATATCAAATTTCTCATATTGAAGATCTTCATTATGCATTTGTAGTTCAAAAACCCTGAATATCTCATCAATTTAGGGTCAGTTATTCCACAAATCTTTTTAAATCAATAGCAATAACCCAGAAGCATTGAATTATCACACTCCTCTCGTGTCTGAAATTTTCAAAGATATATAATAAGGTATCATCAAATTCACACTAACAGGGTCTAATCTACATAGACAAATCTGAACGTTACTGAGATCTCATTAATATATACAGTATACTCTGCGTAATCCGACATACACTGGGACCGCAAAAAAATGTCGGATTAGCGAGAGTGTCGGAGTACTCAGAGTTTCGACAATTTTTAATGTGCCACGTGTTACTATTTATAGCTCAGTAACCCACATTCTACAGACGGTACCTTTCTAATAATAAAACAATAATAAAAGACAATTCCGTTGTATACGTTACTATTATTTAATTGTTCATTACTTTGTTTTTTCTATTGTTATTACCTGTTTAGCATCATGGCTTCTGGACAAGATCAACCTGGTAAAGGTCTACCAACAGATTCTAATGTTAACCCAGCAAGAGATGTCAGACCAAAGACTTTTAGTTTATCAACATCAGATGAAGATAATTTACTAGAAATTTTTAACAAGTTGGAAATTAAGCCAGACACAGATACACCAGAACAGTTTATAGCCTGGATGCAGCAATATCTCATATCTTCAGGAAAAATGAAGGAACCTGAACCTGAACCATCACCAAAGACTGATTTCAAGTCAACTGGACAACAATTCAAGCTGCCAGATCAACAGACTATGAAAGAAGAAACAACCAATGCCGAGATAGTAGTAGACATCAACATCCTTTACCAGCAACAAACTTTTAAGTTTTAAGTTTTAAGTTTGCTACAAGATAATCGTTATAGTGAAGAAACAGTTAGGTTAGCAGTGATTAAGTCACTGAAGGGTGAAGCTGCTAGGGTAGCAATGCATTTAGGACATAGTGTTTCTGTGAGGCATTTAATTTCCAAGTTGTCCACACGTTTTGGTTTATTAGAGGAAGGGCAAAGTCTACCGTCCAAGTTTTATTCATCTAGTCAACGACGATCTGTTGTGTAAGGCTCAACTAGAAGGTGAAGTTGATCACAGCTCTTTTGATGCTAGATTAAGAAATAAGTTTTGGAGTGGTTTGAGATCTAAATTAAATGACAAATCTGCCCATAAATATGATCGAATACACAACTTTGATTATCTGTTGGCAGAAGTCAGAAAGATTGAACAGGACATGATACAATCAACATCGTCAAAGAAAGCCAAGGTTAGTAGTATCCAGACATCATCCCAGGACACATCTTCAGATTCGGAGTTGAAGGCAATGATAGGAAGCCTAACCAAGTCTATGAGTTCACTGCAACAAGATGTTAAGATGTTAAAGGAAAGACCTCAGCAAACACCAGCTGCTAACAGAACAACTACACCACATGAGAACTAGAGAGAGAACCTTTGACATTTGTAACTCTTGTCCCAAGGATATCATTGGACCCAGTAACATTACAGTTGTAAGTATATGTGGAACATCTTGTGCAGCATTATTAGATACTGCTTCTACCATTTCAACTGTGTCAGAGTCATTCTTTAAAGAACATCTGGAAGGTAAAGATTGTGAAATAGTTCCCCTTCGTGAAATCATTCAAATAGAGAGTGCTACAGGTCATAATTTGCCATACCTAGAATCAGTTTCCTTTACATTATCAATCCCGAGTTTCAAGTCTTCAACAACTGATGGTATTTTCCTAGTAGTACCAAACACCGCATTTAATTCTACGACACCTGTTTTGATTGGCACCAACATTCTAAATCCAGTATTGAATAAAGTATTACCAGATTATGGACATAATTACTACTTGACAGCTAGTTTACCAGCGACATGGACATCAACTTTACGATGTATGCAGATACATCAGAAGAAACTTATGGAGAAGATTGGGATAATCAGATTTGATGAATCTTCATCCGTTATCATACACAGTAACCAGTCTCTAAGCTTGTAGGGTAAGATCAGTTATTACACCATACCAGGGAAACAGCGTGTTCTATTCAGAATAGCCAAGATTCCAAGATTTGTACGAACGTTGAAATCACCCCTGTGGTTATGGAAGTTGACCCGGAAGCTTTAGATATTCCAGTTATGGTTCGTGTGTCTAACTTGTCATTGTCCAAATCGTGTATCTATCCACATTACATCCTTTGCGTTTTGGTAGCAGTGGATATTGAACAACATCCAGTGTGTAACAGTTTGACACCATCCACTCCATCTGATTCTGATTTACCAGCAAAGAAGAATTTCATGGATGAAATTGATTTTAGTGAAACTGCTCTGGAACCTGAACAACTTGAGCAATTCAAGGAATATATCAAGAACTGGTCACCCATTTTCTCCCAACGACAACACAACATCACTTTGACAGAGGATATTCCTATAAAAAAAACCACACAGGCGAATACCACCAGCCAGGTATGATGAGGTCAAGAAGCATCTTCACGACTTACTGGAAAGTAGAATCATCAGACGTAGCTGTAGTCCTTATGCGTCGCCGATAGTATTAGCACGGAAGAAAGATTCTTCATCACGCATGTGTGTAGACTATCGGCTGATAAACAATTAGATCACCTTTCAGGTTCTAAGTATTTCTCTGTCCTTGATATGAAGAGTGGTTACTACCAGTTCAGCATTAAAGAAGAGGACAAGCCAAAATCTGTGTTTACAGTAGGTCCATCATCAGGGTTTTATGAATATAATAGAATGCCTTTCGGTTTGACAAATGCTCCTGCTACGTACCAACGCTTGATGGAAGATTGTTTAGGGGATTTAAATTTAAAATTTTGTGCGATATTTATGGATGATCTCATTATTTTTAGTAAAACCTATGCAGAACATCTAGAACGCATGTCAATGGTATTTTCCAAACTTTTTCACCATGGTTTAAAGTTAACCCCAAAGAAATGTCATTTCTTTCAGGAAAAAGTGAACTATTTAGGTCATGTAGTCTCAGGTAAGGGTGTAGAAACAGATACAGCAAAAACAGAGAAGGTTACCAACTGGCCTCGTCCTACTAATCATCAGGAATTAAGACGTTTTCTTGGATTTGTGGGATACTACAGAAGATATATAAAGGATTTTTCAAAGATCGCTAAAGACCTTAATGAGTTTACTTTACTACTCTGTAAATCCACCTATATTAGCGTATGCCGATTTTTCAAAGCCATTTACCCTACAAAAGATGCTAGTGGAGCTGGATTAGGTGCTGTTTTGTACCAAGAAGTAGATGGGAAAGAACGAGTTATCGCCTATGCAAGCAGATCATTGACAAAATCTGAAAAGAACTACCCTGCATACAAGTTGGAGTTCCTGGCACTAAAATGGGCTGTTTCAGAAAAATTCCACCAATATTTGTACAACAACCAACCAGCTAAACTTGACGCCACAGGACATCGTTGGCTAGCCGCATTAACGGGATATAAATTATCGATTAAATACCGAGCAGGCAGGAAGAATTTAGATGCAGATGCTCTCAGCAGACAGAATTTTACGGAAGTGCCTGAGGATCTAGTACAAGCTATCAAGAACATCGAACTTGAAGATGATCTACAAACAGTAAGCATGTCACTCCAACATCACTGGTTAAACATAAGACTGGCGTATTAAACAGCTTGAAGACCCTTTACTAAAGACTGTTATCAACAACTTGGAGAACAACAGAAAGCCACAGCAACGAGCCACATCACCAGAAGAAGCAGCTTTTAATCGGGAATATGGACATTTCGTCCTTAGGTCTGGAACCTTATTAAGACGCACAGTTACTGGTGATGAAGAAAAATTTCGTTTGGTTTTACCATCTGCCTACAGAAGACAAGCTCTGAACGGAATTCATGATGTTGTTGGTCATCCAGGAAGAGAAGGAACTGTGAGTTTGGCAAAAGAAAGATTCTTTTGGCCCAGAATGGTAAGCGATATCGACAACTACATCAAGAAGTGTGACAGACGTTTTCGCAGGAAGACTTTACCATCATCGTGTCCACTAGTCAGTATAGCCTTAAGTCAACCGATGGAACTGGTATGTATGGACTATGTATGTGTAGAAGAGTGTAAGGGTGGTTATAGCATTATTCTTGTTATAACCGATCACTTCACTCGTTTTGCACAGGCATTCCCTGTCCGGAATACTTCTGTTGGTGTGACTGCGAAGTGTCTCTTTGATTCTTTCATTGTTCACTATGGTATCCCGAAAAGGATGCTCAGTGCTCAGTTCGAAGGAAAGCTCATCAAGGGACTTTGCAGGCTCACTGGTATGGAGAAATTCCGTACTACGCCTTACCATCCACAGGGAAATGGCCAATGTGAGAGATTCAATCGGACTCTGCTCAATATGTTGGGGACGCCCAACCCTGAGCAGAAATCTGATTGGAAAACTTATGTTGCGCCATTAGTTCATGCATACAACAGTACGAAGCATGCCACTACCAACTGTTTGCCATTTGAGTTGATGTTTGGACGTAAACCAACACTTGCCGTTGATGTTGTTCTAGGTCTAGTCAACCCAGAGGAAGAAGCCAACAACCATACAACCTATGTAGAGAGTTAAGAGAGAAGTTAGAGCATGCCTACACTGCTGCATCTGAAGAAGTCACCAAAGCCAAGAAGAAACAGTTAGGTAACTATAAATACAACTTACGGTCTCGAAGTAACATATTAGAGCCAGAAGACTTAGTCCTTGTTAAGAAGTTAGCGTTTGATGGAAGGCACAAATCGCGGACAAGTGGGAGGAAAAACCATACAGAGTTACTAGAAAATGATGATATACCAGTATATGAAGTCACACCTACTGATGGTACTGGTAAGAAACGTATGTTAAACAGAAACCACTTACTTCCTATTGTAACAGTTCCTGAATTACCACCTAGACAACCAGGTAAACTAAAGGTAAGATACAGAGTGGTAAGTAATGTGACTGACGTGACAAGTGATTCAACTGACGAAGACGATTCAGTAATAATTGTGGATCAGGTAAATTTCTTACCTTTAGCTAGCCCCACAGACGTTGCTGAAGATTTAGAGGATGACGAAGTTTTTCTTGTTCCTGAGGTACAGCCAGCTCAGAGTGATGTACAGGTAAGGCCAGAGTCATCTGAACAAGAAGCTGAGTCAGAAGATGGAGAAGTGCCAGTGGATGCTGTGGATGAAACCACCAGATGTATCTTTGAAATCACCCATAAGACCAGCAGCTAAGTTACCAACAGACCCACCAGCAGAAGTTTCACCACCAGCGTTATCAGAACCAGTACTTGATGAGGTTGAGTGTGAATCAGATGACATACAGGAAGAAGACAACCAACCGCGACCGACACGAGCACGACAGTGGATACAACGTGGTGAGTATGTTCTAGCACAGCAATCATCAGTTCCTAGATTTCAAAGACGAGCAGAATTAGCGAGGGGGAGGGGAGGGGGGGGGGGGGGTATATGTAATGGAGCTATATTTTAAGTGTAAATTTTATTGTTTAATTTTATCCAGGTTAATTAGTGATAATGTTTTACTAACAAACACTGTAGCACAGTTCACATATCTTCTTTCTCTCTTATTTCATTCATCTGAGTGAGACTCTTTCTTCACTCACTCACTCTATCTTTCTTTCCTACTCTCTTATTCATCTGAGTGATGTTATTGCTTTACTAACTCACTCTTTCTCTCTCTCCATTGGTCTCTACCATGGTTTCTGTTTTGTTTACCCAGGCTCCCCTTGATTTCTGGCTTTCTGTAGGCATTTTACTATCATATTTTATTTGGTTTCTGCATTGTAAAGACCTTCTCTTTACAATCAGAAGTTTTCTGTGTTGCGGATATTTCCTCGGATACTGTTTTTACTTGTATTTGTGGTTTAATTTTACTGGATTATCTCTAGTTTAGGTAAGTAAGATGGGTGATAAGATCGAATTAATTACAAGGAAATGTCAAAAGTGTTTCCCATCATGGTTAAACAGCTTTGCAGAGAGGTGCACATTGAAGACATTGACGCTTTAACTACAGATGTTGGTCACAACATAGATAAACTAACTGTGTGACTTTTGAGCATTCAAATTGAGCACAAACAACTGATAAGTGGTCTCCAATGGACAAAATTTAAACCATCTGTGGTAGTCGTATTTAATTATATAAAATTTATCATGTTTCTGTTATTTATTTCTGAAGTATAGCTTTAAGTTTCTTTTTCTTCCCTAGTTTATCCACGGTAGCTTTAAGTTGTTTACAAGCAGAGTGAGCACTTTTCTTTATTTTTACTCAGTTTAAATTCTAATCACTCTCCTATATAAGACTTTCTCTCTCTTTCTTTCTTCACTTCTGTCATTTCACCTAATATTGTGTGTTTGTATGTTTGATGTCATCTTTCTTGGTAGGTTATTATTCTTTTATTTTTACTTTATTCTACAGACTGGACAAATCTATTTTATTCAATGCAATTCTCCTTTAGAAATGTAATTTTGTAATAACTTATTTTCATAAAGTTTAAAGTTGTTTTCATTAGTTACGACAGCCATCTTTGTTTTCTTTTAGAAATCTTAGGCTACATGGTTATTTAGCCTACACCTAATTTTATACAAGTTTATAATAACTCCTATTTCATAGGGTAAGATTGTTTATAGATTTTCTTTAGTTATATATTTCTAAATATGCATTATAAATGGCAGATGTGAATTTGTATTATTTATTTGTGTTGTAAATTTCTTTCATTATTTGTATTTATAAGAATTATTTATGTATTTTTCAGAGTTATTGTTTAGATTTATAATAATAAAATTTATAGAACCCCGACCCAGAGTTTCCTTGTATCTTCAAATAAACCTGTTACACATCCATGACATCCAGTTGGAAAAAAAAGTATCTGCCTGTCTGCTTTGTTTACAAAGACCCAGGGGATGGGGACTGGAAACAGACATTCTTTTAAATGTGGCCTGAGAACTATTTTAAATTGAGCCCAATCTTGAAAATGCATTCAATTTTTAGCTTGTATAAACTTAAAAGCTTGATTCATGCTGAATTTTGATAACATGGTAATATTATTCAGTATCGCCCCAAAAAGTTAAAAAGAAGTGTATGACTGAAGGTTGAATATTTCATACTGGAGATTGTTACTGTACTGCCAAATATTTTTATTTAAAGGGACAGGTGCGCCATTTTTTTGACCCAATCATAAGCGGAAACGGGAATTTTTAAGCTAATCCAATCAGTAAGAGTGTTTGCAGTTCACAGTCGAAATTTCAGCCTTCAAATCCATGTGTGTCCAGAATTATGCACTTTTGAATGTTAAAATACCACAGCAAGATAAGATACTGTGTGATATATAGAAAAGACATATATAGGAATAGAGAGTAAAATTCCTAGTTTGAAGTATTTTTAAAGAAATTATGCCATTTTCGTACATTTCTAGTACTTCTGTAGACTATTTACATATAGTCAAGACTAAAATCAATCCAACATATGGTACACGTCCCTTTTAAATCATATCTGCCAGTGGGCATGTATTACCTTGACTAGCAAACTATTTTTCATATTTTATTTACAATAAGTAATATTTGTATCATTAAAGAAACCCTTTCTCTAGTATTGTCAGTGTGTTCAATAGTAGCCGGCAGCTACAGCTAGATTAAAATCCTCATTTTGTCCTATTTTCGCCGGTTACTTTTTGTTGATTAAAAAGAAATCTTGAAGTCTGTACAGTGGATTATTAAATAGTCTTTGTGGTCTTTGCATAGGTCATTCTACTATTACTAGATAATCATGCTAGACTTGATGTCTGAATTTGATGTAATCTGTATAAGGTAGCAGCGATATCCCGGGGATGACGATATATCACGATTATTAAAAATAATATCGTATCATATCGTCAAAGTGTCAAAATATCGCATCCCCAGTATATCGCCAAATTATCGCGATAAAAAACAATATCGGAACGAAAATACTTCAGAGATTACGGTAATGATTTGTCATCAATATCTTATGGGGGGGGGGGGGGGGTGGGGGACAGGGTTATGTTGATTAAAATGTTACTAAATATAGACCACAAATAATGCTCACTTTTCATTGGTTGTTACTTCCCGCCGTGATAATTTATTAGCATCAAACTAATGCCAGTATCCCCAGTCTCAATGAAATTATTTAAAAGTTAATAGAAGCAGCAAATATTTTGATTTTTTTTCCATGAGTTTATTTGTATTGATTTTAGTCCCGAAGATTTTATTTATCATGGCATTCATGCATATTGATGTTTATAAGCTGTGCCGGGGCAAAAATACATACGTCGATACGTACACAACAAATATATAATCGAATGCATCCTTTCATATTTTAATTTTTTTTCAACTTAATTTATCAAGTCAAATGTTTGAATTTATTCCGTTTTTCATCTAAGTTTCACGTTCACAGTTATGTCGATCACAATGAATCAATTTTATATGGTTTTAATGAAGTACTAGGTATTCATATACGACATAAACTCAGTACGTCCGACTCCTGCATCGAACACACCTTCTTACCGGAAAGTAGAAAAAAAAATTTATGATCTATTTTTGTCACTGATCTATAGGCCTACTGGATTTACTTATTATCGAAATAAATTGCAATATCGCGATATCATATTATGTGTGATTTCTAGTATCATGATATTGCCATTTATCGCGATTATTTCATTTTTGGTATCGCGATTAATCATTATATCAAAAAACTGATATCGTTGCTACCTTAAATCTGTATCTTCGTTTCATAACATCCTTTTATAATTTTATGACAGTCTGTAAACTTTCGTTCTGGCTTTTTTTTTTACTAGCCTTGGCTTTCTTTAGAAAGATAAAAAAAACTTTTAATTTAGAGGGGTTGTTGAAGAAAAAAAAGCCGGGCTAACTGTATAAATTACAACCCTGAGCTTCCTATATTCATTGTTTAGTTTTGTCTCTCTCTATCGAGATTCATACGCATATGACCTTGAACATTTAAACTCAATGTCACGAGAAGATACAAACAAGTATTATTTTTAACTTTGGTTTTGAATTGATTAAAAAATGCAAATGAAATATAACAGTAAAGTAAAAGCCTTTGTTGAAGAAATGTTGTTGAATATGCGGTATTGCCTCTCAAAATTATGGTGTTCACCTTATGCCACCTTGTTGAGTTTTTTGCGTCTGGACTGGTAGTATATTACTATGTGACAGATATTTCCAGATTCATTCAAATGTATCAAGGGGTAATACAGTATCAAATTACATGTGAAGGCTCCTTATTCTTTTATTTTTATAATTTGGCCCACATTTGGATTACAATCAAGTCACAAAGTCTGAAGATTGTCAATTTCAGTACAATACTCTCAAATGCCAGGATACCTGATGTTTCAATTTCAAAATTTTCTTAGGGGAGTTCCCCAAACCCTTGACTCTTATCTTTTGCCAACAAACTTTTAACATGACCAGCCTCCTACTATTCTGAAAGTGCCCCCTTCTTAACAAACTTTTGAATCTCTGTATTGTTTAGTTTTTAATGTTCTAACGAGCACCAAATAAATTTCTGAATATCAAGGAGTTTTCACTGGGCATACCCTATAGCCGCAACACCGACTACGTTGCAAACAGTTCAGCAGCATCATCTTTTATAACAGAATAATAGAATAAATAAAGGTCTTACTTTTATTCCCGCATTTTCTGCAACAGAGAATGGATCCACACCAGAGATATAAATACCTAGACCAAACTCTCGACCTCCTCTTACCATCAGACCTAAATTTTTACTTCTAGGTACCACAACGTTCACCTGAAATTTCAAACATTCTTCATCATCTCTAACCATAACCTTCCCCAAAACAAAAGAGAAACAATAAACCTTGGTCTTATGTTTTAAAAAAGGAAGGTCACAGCTATTGTCCAGTTCAAATCAAGGTGTGTAAGGTGGATTTCCTGTAACACCCTAACCTATCAAAGTGTGTAAGTCAGAATCTTGTAACACTCTACCCTGATTCTATCACGGTGTGTAAGTTGAATTTCCAGTAACACTCTTACCTAATTCTATCAAGGTGTTTACGTTAATTTCTAGTAGCACTCTAACCTAATTCTATCAAGGTGTGTAAGTTTGCTTTCTTGTAACACTATCACTGTAATTCTATCACAGTGTGTACAATGGATTTGCAGCAACACTCTAACCTTACTCTATCAAAGTGTGTAAGGTGGATTTCTTGTAACACTCTAACCTTATTCTATCAAGGTGTGTAAGGTGGATTTCTTGTAACAATCTAACCTTATTCTATCAAGGTGTGTAAGGTGGATTTCTTGTAACAATCTAACCTTATTTTATCAAGGTGTGTAAGGTGGATTTCTTGTAACACTCTAACCTTATTCTATTAAGGTGTATAAGGTGGATTTCTTGTAACACTCTAACCTTATTCTATCAAGGTATGTAAGGTGGATTTCTTGTAACACTCTAACCTTATTCTATCAAAGTGTGTAAGGCGGATTTCTTGTAACACTCTAACCTTATTCTATCAAGGTGTGTAAGGTGGATTTCTTGTAACACTCTAACCTTATTCTATCAAGGTGTGTAAGGTGGATTTCTTGTAACACTCTAACCTTATTCTATCAAGGTGTGTAAGGTGGATTTCTTGTAACAGTCTAACCTTATTCTATTAAGGTGTATAAGGTGGATTTCTTGTAACACTCTAACCTTATTCTATCAAGGTGTGTAAGGTGGATTTCTTGTAACACTCTAACCATACTCTAACAAGGTGTGTAAGGTGGATTTCTTGTAACACTCTAACCTTATTCTATCAAGGTGTGTAAGGTGGATTTCTTGTAACACTCTAACCTTATTCTATCAAGGTGTGTAAGGTGGATTTCTTGTAACAATCTAACCTTACTCTATCAAGGTGTGTAAGGTGGATTTCATGTAACAATCTAACCTTATTCTATCAAGGTGTGTAAGGTGGATTTCTTGTAACACTCTAACCTAATTCTACCCAGGTGTGTTAAACAGATTTGACCTAATTATACCTTGACCTAATTATGCCATAAAGTTTATTGCTGAGCTAATTTGTCTGTGACCATCTTATGACTGCCTATTGTTGACTAATACTATTGTCATGTATGTAAATTGGATTTCCTATAACACTTTGACCTAATTTACCAAGGTAAGTAAGAAAGTTGTTGTTAATTAAAAACTATGAAGTTAATGTAATTAATAATATATGATATACCAGGTTAATATTGTTAATTATTAATTATTTAATTATAGTCTGAATCACTATTACTTCTCAACAATCAGATATCAAAATTTTTGAAAGCATAAGTTTTTTAAAAAATTCTATATTAGTTTGAAAATCGACTTTATTTTCAACATGGAATTAGGTTTACACTACATGGCATTCTCTATTTATATAATCAACCAGGGATGAACCCTAATGAAAATCAGAAAAATCAAAATATATTTAATATAAGTAATTATTGAAAATGCGTTCAATTTTTAGCAGGTAAGCACTCTAGAAGGCTCAAGTCTGAATGTATTTTGACAAAACTTGTGAGTTATCATCACGTATGAACCCCATTGAAAATTCGAAATATATTTAATGAGTTATTGCCCATGTTCTTGAAAACTTCAACTTCAACTTCTACAATTTTATTTCAATCGGTCTAAAAATTTAATAGTAGATAAGCATTTTGATTCCTGACAAAAATCTATTTTCAAAATTTCGATATCACTTCCGGTTTTGACGTCATTCACCTCTAAACTTGAAATTTCAACTTCCGGAATTTTGTAGGTATTTGAAAAATTCTTTTTGAAATTAGTTAAAATTGTCCCTATAACAATTTTGAAATGAAAAAATTTGAACCGGAAGTAACGTGTTAGACGCCATCTTGATGTGACCAATTTTTGTAAAAATCGATATTAAGCTTCAGGGGTAAATCTGATTTGTGTGATTTTGGTGTCTAAAGAATCTGCAAGCGATTGCTAACAAAACTTAGGAAGCCGATTTTTGAATTTTGGATTTGTATTTTTTTTATTTCCGGTTTTAAGTTTTCAGTAATTGTCAAAAATATTAAGGCTCATATCTAGTGACTTTGACCTTTGGTGACCTTGTGACCTGAACAAAAGTTGTTGCCCCATACGAGATATATCCGATGATATCCTCACTTTTGTTGTGCATCGTTAACTTCCGGTTCTACAGCCATTGGAAAATCACGATTTTTAACTTTGAACAGCTCTGTCACGTGACCTAATTAACATACGACAAAAATTCTTATATATTCTTTGAGTGCATAAAATCTCCTTTTTGGTGATATATCACACTTGATATTTTGATCAAAATTGCGCGTTTTAAAAATCGAAAATTTTGTACTGACTTCTATAGTAACTGTGCGTAAAATCACGGTGTCTATAATTTACCGACAGTCACCGTTGCCCTAAAAAAAAGTTTAACTATGAATATCGCATGATGTAATGATTGTAAAGACTTGAAATTTTGAACATTATTTAACAATGTACACATCATCACACACAAATTAAAATTTTTGAAGTGGGCGTGGCACATCCGGTGTGCATTTACCTTTACCTGAAATATTTGCAATTGTTATAAGTCTCATAGTTTTCAATTGTCACCCTAGAAATTTTGCATGAAAATAGATCACTGCTTAGGACAATTTGTGATAAGATTACAGTTGTTTGCATTTTTTACTTTAAAAAAAGGAATAGGTTTAACAATTTTATAAATTTTCATTTTTGATCTTTAACATGAATGACCTTGACCTTTGCATGGTCAAAGGTCATTGACTAAGGATGACCATTCTTACTTTGATCTTTGATGTCCGATATATACTTCCGGTTTTGCAGACGTCCGAAAACAGCAATTTTCGAAACTTTAAAGGCTCATATTACTTTTATTTGACATTTGTTGACCTTTTGACCTGAACAAAAGTTTTTGCCCCTTACGAGATATATCCGATAATATCTTCACTTTTGTCGTGCTCCGTTAACTTCCGGTTCTACAGCCAATTGAAAATCGCGATATTTAACTTAAAAAAAGGTCTATCACGTGACCTAATTTACATAAGCGAAAATTTATCTTTTGTCCTTATTACACGCAATCTATTCTTTCAAATGATATATAACACTTGGTATTTTGATTAAAATTGAATTTGAAAATTTTGTATTGACTTCTATAGTAACTTTGCGTAATTTTAACGGTTTCTATAATCCACCGACAGTCATTGTTGCCTTAAAAAAACTTTTAACTACGAATATCTCATGATCTAATGATTGTAAACACTTGAAATTTTGAACATTATTTGACATTGTACACATTATTACAGACAACACAAAATTTTTGCAGTGGGCGTGGCAAATTTGGGTTACTTTTACCTTTACCATAAATAATTCAAATTGTTATAACTCGAAAAGTTTGCATTTTTCACCATCGAAATTTTACAAAAAATTAAAGCACTATTTGGGACAATATCTGATAGAGTTACATTTTGTTTAGGCCTTTTACTTTAAAAAAGGGAATAGGATTTACAATTTATAAGATTTTGATATTTTGACCATTTACATGCATAATCTTGGTCTTTAGAGGGTCAAAGGTTATTGATCTACGATGTCCATTCATACTTTTATCTTTGATGTCTGACATACATTTTCACTTTTACAAACGTCCCAAAACAGCAATTTTCAACACTTTTAAGGCTTATATTCTCTTTTATTTGACCTCTGTTGACCTCTTGGCCGAAACACAAATTATTGTACCTTTCCAAAAATATTTTCATTTTTGTTGTGCGAATTGAACTTTTAACTTTACAGCTATTTGAAAATTCGACTTTTTACTACCGAATGTTATCACCTTTTAGTACCGAATGGTATCAAATTCATGCGTCTTTTCACTACCGAACGGTAAACGGTTTAAACGACTTTTCCTACAATTGAACGTTTACATGCTTTTCTTTCAGGTAAGAAATCCCATTGTGACTTTAAAATGCAACGTTTTATCGATGTATCAGGTTGAATGCGCACTGCTTCGGTACCGTTATAACGGTTCTAGTTTTTTTTTTTTTTTTTTTTGTATACTTCTGGCCACGCTCCCCAGCCAAAACTGCACATGTCACACATTGTCTGACACTATTATTTCTTATACTTTGCGTGTCGCTACTGTTTAAATGTAAAATGACGCATTTTCTTCCAACCGGAAATGACGTATGACGTTAACCATTCATTACGTATTTCGAATTACTTCTCTAATTCTGCATCTATTTTGACAGTAACTTTTGTTTTGTTCATTACTTTAAACCAATGACTAAAAGATAGCACTTTATAAAATTTCAGATTTTGACTTTTGTCGCTGACTTTTTTTGTTTTAATTTTAGCGTTTTTTTCAACTTCTACAATTTTATTTCAATCGGTCTAAAAATTTAATACTAGATAAGCATTTTGATTCCTGACAAAAATCTATTTTCAAAATTTCGATATCACTTCCGGTTTTGACGTCATTCGCCTCTAAACTTGAAATTTCAACTTCCTGAATTTTGTAGGTATTTGAAAAATTCTTTTTGAAATTAGTTAAAATTGTTCCTATAACAATTTTGGAATGAAAAAATTTGAACCGGAAGTAACGTGTTAGACGCCATCTTGATGTGACCAATTTTTGTAAAAATCGATATTAAGCTTCAGGGGTAAATCCGATTTGTGTGATTTTGGTGTCTAAAGAATCTGCAATTGATTGCTAACAAAACTTAGGAAGCCGATTTGAATTTTGGATTCGTATTTTTTATATTTCCGGTTTTATGTTTTCAGTAATTGTCAAAAATATTAAGGCTCATATCTAGTGACTTTGACCTTTGGTGACCTTGTGACCTGAACAAAAGTTGTTGCCCCTGACGAGATATATCCGATGATATCCTCACTTTTGTTGTGCATCGTTAACTTCCGGTTCTACAGCCATTGGAAAATCACGATTTTTAACTTTGAACAGCTCTGTCACGTGACCTAATTAACATACGACAAAAATTCTTATATATTCTTTGAGTGCATAAAATCTCCTTTTCGGTGATATATCACACTTGATATTTTGATCAAAATTGCGCGTTTTAAAAATCGAAAATTTTGTAATGACTTCTATAGCAACTGTGCGTAAAATCACGGTGTCTATAATTTACCGACAGTCACCGTTGCCTTAAAAAAAAGGTTAACTACGAATATCTCATGATCTAATGATTGTAAAGACTTGAAATTTTGAACATTATTTAACAATGTACACATCATCACAGACAAATTAAAATTTTGGAAGTGGGCGTGGCACATCCGGTGTGCATTTACCTTTACCTGAAATATTTGCAATTGTTATAAGTCTCATAGTTTTTAATTGTCACCCTAGAAATTTTGCATGAAAATAGATCACTGCTTAGGACAATTTGTGATAAGATTACAGTTGTTTGCACTCTTTACTTTAAAAAAGGGAATAGGTTTAACAATTTTATAAATTTTCATTTTTGATCTTTAACATGAATGACCTTGACCTTTGCATGGTCAAAGGTCATTGACTAAGGATGACCATTCTTACTTTGATCTTTGATGTCCGATATATACTTCCGGTTTTGCAGACGTCCAAAACAGCAATTTTCGAAACTTCAAAGGCTCATATTACTTTTATTTGACATTTGTTGACCTTTTGACCTGAACAAAAGTTGTTGCCCCTTACGAGATATATCCGATAATATCTTCACTTTTGTTGTGCATTGTTAACTTCCGGTTCTACAGCAATTTGAAAATCGCGATTTTTAACTTTGAAGAGCTCTGTCACGTGATCTAATTAACATATAACAAAATTTCTTATATATTCTTAGAGTGCATGATCTCTCCTTTTTGGCGATATATCACACTTCTATTGAAGTGACTTCTATAGTAACTGTGCGTAAAATCGGGGTGTCTATAATTTACCGACAGTCACCGTTGCCCTAAAAAAAGTTTAACTACGAATATCTCATAATCTAATGATTGTAAAGACTTGAAATTTTTAACATTATTTAACAATGTAGACATCATCACAGACAAATTAAAATATTTGGAGTGGGCGTGGCACATCCGGTGGGCATTTACCTTTACCTGAAATATTTGCAATTGTCATAACTCGCAAACTTTGCAATTGTCATCCTAGAAATTTTGCATGAAAGTAGATCACTGCTTAGGACAATTTGTGATAAGATTACAGTTGTTTGCGTTCTTTACTTTAAAAAAGGGAACAGGTTTAACAATTTTAAAAATTTTCATTTTTGAACTTTAACGTAAATGACCTTGACCTTTGCATGGTCAAAGGTCATTGATCTAAGATGACCATTTTTACTTTTATTTTTGATGTGCAACATATACTTCCGGTTTTACAGACGTCCGAAAACAGCAATTTTCGAAACTTCATAGGCTCATATTACTTTTATTTAACCTTTGTTGACCTTTTGACCTGAAGAAAGGTTGTTCCCATTACGAGATATATCCGATAATATTTTCACTTTTGTCGTGCTCCGTTAACTTCCGGTTCTACAGCCAATTGAAAATCGCGATTTTTAACTTTAAAAAAAGGTCTACGTGACCTAATTTACATAAGCGAAAATTTATCTTTTGTCCTTATTACACGCAATCTATTCTTTCAAATGATATATAACACTTGGTATTTTGATTAAAATTGAATTTGAAAATTTTGTATTGACTTCTATAGTAACTTTGCGTAATTTTAACGGTTTCTATAATCCACCGACAGTCATTGTTGCCTTAAAAAAACTTTTAACTACGAATATCTCATGATCTAATGATTGTAAACACTTGAAATTTTGAACATTATTTGACATTGTACACATTATTACAGACAACACAAAATTTTTGCAGTGGGCGTGGCAAATTTGGGTTACTTTTACCTTTACCATAAATAATTCAAATTGTTATAACTCAAAAAGTTTGCATTTTTCACCATCGAAATTTTACAAAAAATTAAAGCACTATTTGGGACAATATCTGATAGAGTTACATTTTGTTTAGGCCTTTTACTTTAAAAAAGGGAATAGGATTTACAATTTATAAAATTTTGATATTTTGACCATTTACATGCATAATCTTGGTCTTTAGAAAGTCCAAGGTTATTGATCTACGATGTCCATTCATACTTTTATCTTTGATGTCCGACATATATTTTCGCTTTTACAAACGTCCCAAAACAGCAATTTTCAACACTTTTAAGGCTTATATTCTCTTTTATTTGACCTCTGTTGACCTCTTGGCCGAAACACAAATTATTGTACCTTTCCAAAAATATTTTCATTTTTGTTGTGCGAATTGAACTTTTAACTTTACAGCTATTTGAAAATTCGACTTTTTACTACCGAATGTTAACACCTTTTAGTACCGAATGGTATCAAATTCATGCGTCTTTTCACTACCGAACGGTAAACGGTTTAAACGATTTTTTTCTACTATTGAACGTTTACATGCTTTTCTTTCCGGTAAGAAATCCCATTGTGACTTTAAAATGCAACGTTTTATCGATGTATCAGGTTGGATGCGCACTGCTTCGGTACCGTTATAACGGTTCTAGTATTATTTTGTGATACTGCGCAATTTTAACCAAACTTGGTATTTTATTTAATTGTTGTCTGGTTTTATAATGCATCTGTATGTTTTAAACAGCACATCATTACTAAATATTAACATTAACATTAACAGTTGTCATCTCTAATCTCTTAACTTAAACTGGTGTCACGGGAAAATGGCTGAACTGTCTTCAGGGTAGCCTCAATTTTTCTACCAAGTTCTACCATCTTTGGAACAACTTTTCTTCAGGTATGTGTGTTTGGGTTAATTTCTAGGGTAGTTGTAGTATTTGGGTGACTATATTTTGATAGCAAGAAGAGTGATTGTAGTAATGTTCTAGCTATGCATAGCATCTGGCAGCCATATTCAATATTTCTGTTTCACCATTTAAGACACCATTTTACTTTTTACAGCATTTTGCACACATAGAATATTAAGATTGTCTCTTACCTTTCTTTCATCACTACCTTTAAGTAATGTTAAACTAGATCTGTGTCTGTGTTCTGTGGAAATCTCAGGGTGAAGCTGTTCTAGTTCTGGGGGTGGGGATACAGCACGACCTTTAGGGTCAATCCATTTATAGGTCTGATGTACTATATGGGTTCCTGGTATTTTTCCTACTCTACATATTGTTAGCTCTAACTTTCTAGCTGCCTTGATAATCTATAATGAACATGGGAAAATTTAAAGGGATATGGAAATCATTTCAGCTATCCATATTTACTTTCAGAGTGACAATCCAATGCCCAGTAAGATAAAAAATGTCTCAGGGAATTATTTTCTATGAACAATTTTAGTAATAGTGATGTCATAATCCAATCACAACATCAATTTTCTTTATCAAAAGAACTACGAGGGCCAAATAGGAAAGTGTCTGTAATCAGAAGTGAACTTTCAAAATATGGTTTCTACATGTTAACAAATGTATGGCCAAAATGGCACCCATGTCGCTATCTGAGCCTTCTTTGTACCACCATGCAACAAACTAGCTGAGAAATTTTTTGCACACTCACAACTCGCAAAAAAATCGGTCCCAAGCAATAAACCTGTGTATAACACAGAATATATGTTAGTAAAGTCTGGGGATTCTATTTTCTAGGAATCTTAATATTGGTTCATGTGTTCTTTTCAATCAAGGAAATTCTCTTTCAGTCTTTCAGTGTACAGCCCACCACTCATCCATATTGGCTAAGTACACAGTGTTTATGTAATGACTTCATTGAATGTTAAATGATTTCCTTGAGTTAGAGGTTATGTCGCTGACAGCGTAGGAGCAGTGAAAAAATGCATTGTTTACAAGCTAAAAATCAAACTCGTTCCATAGAGCAAGGGCCATAACCAGTATCAAAATTTTTGAATTTTCTTTATTTTCAATAGGCATCATCCTTATGTGATAAATAATCATTATCATTACTATTTTACTATGTTTTTAATTTTGATTAGGTTCGTTAATCCTTCAGTGATTTTTGAACATTTACACAAAGAATTGTGCTTTTGAAAGTTTTTATGAGCAATTAAGGACGGACTGACAGACCGACATGCATGATGCCATGTATTTGCTGCTCATTTCAAATTGGTCGATAAATTTGTTTGTGGTAGAAATTATTAATGATTTAATTTGTTTGTGGTAGAAATTATCAATGATTTAATTTGTTTGTGGTAGAAATTATCAATTATTTAATTTGTTTGTGCTAGAAATTATCAATGATTTAATTGGTTTGTGGTAGAAATTATCAATGATTTAATTTGTTTGTGCTAGAAATTATCAATGATTTAATTGGTTTGCGGTAGAAATTATCAATGATTTATTTGGTTTGTGGTAGAAATTATCAATGATTTAATTGGTTTGTGGTAGAAATTATCAATGATTTAATTAGTTTGTGGTAGAAATTATCAATGATTTAATTGGTTTGTGGTAGAAATTATCAATGATTTAATTGGTTTGTGGTAGAAATTATCAATGATTTAATTGGTTTGTGGTAGAAATTATCAATAATTTAATTGGTTTGTGGTAGAAATTATCAATGATTTAATTAGTTTGTGGTAGAAATTATCAATGATTTAATTGGTTTGTGGTAGAAATTATCAATGATTTGTAAACAATAATACAATGTCTAGGATATGTTAAATAGATAGAGAAACATGTCACAGAAGGTATTTTTTTTTTCTTTAAACAATATTTCTTATTGTGGATTTAGTGGTACAATGTACAAAATATATATATGTGATACAGAAAAATGCAAAATGCTTATTCGAATCTGCCTCGCTGAGTAAAATACATATATACACAAATATATTTCATAAGGTATATAAGTTAATACATTTAAATCAAAGTCCTTCTTTATTTTACTATTCTGTCTTCATTAGCCCATGTGGTGCAGAAAACGTAAAACTATTCATTTTATTTTACTAATGAAAATAATGGAGATTGTGGTAATAGATTAAAGAGAGTGATAAGAGACAGAAAGAGACATAGACAAAGATAAGTTAGTGGTACCATGGGTAATAGACATGGGCAATCTTAGTAAGGACTAAAATAATAAAGTACAATAGGTACTGTACTAGTTGAACAGACTTTTTAATAATTATAAAGATCAATATTATTCTATATTGAGACTTGATTACCCAGCAAACATACTGACTAGCACAGGAAGAATGAAAAACTAGACGTATTCGCCACAGATCTGTCAGCTTCAGAGCTATTTTACGCCGTCCATATTTATATTTCGTAAAACATGAATCGGAATAGACTGTATGTTAATGTTTCGGACTGTAAACATGAATGGGAATAGACTGTTTGTAAACGTTTCCAACTGTAAACATGAATGGGAATAGACTGTTTGTAAACGTTTCCGACTGTAAACATGAATGGGAATAGACTGTTTGTAAATGTTTCCGACTGTAAACATGAATGGGAATAGACTGTTTGTAAACGTTTCCGACCGTAAACATGAATGGGAATAGACTGTTTGTTAATGTTTCCGACTGTTAACATGAATGGGAATAGACTGTTTGTAAACGTTTCCGACTGTAAACATGAATGGGAATAGACTGTTTGTAAACGTTTTCGACTGTAAACATGAATGGGAATAGACTGTTTGTAAATGTTTCCGACTGTAAACATGAATGGGAATAGACTGTTTGTAAATGTTTCCGACTGTAAACATGAATGGGAATAGACTGTTTGTAAATGTTTCCGACTGTAAACATGAATGGGAATAGACTGTTTGTAAACGTTTCCGACTGTAAACATGAATGGGAATAGACTGTTTGTAAATGTTTCCGACTGTAAACATGAATGGGAATAGACTGTTTGTAAATGTTTCCGACTGTAAACATGAATGGGAATAGACTGTTTGTAAACGTTTCCGACTGTAAACATGAATGGGAATAGACTGTTTGTAAATGTTTCCGACTGTAAACATGAATGGGAATAGACTGTTTGTAAACGTTTCCGACTGTAAACATGAATGGGAATAGACTGTTTGTAAACGTTTCCGACTGTAAACATGAATGGGAATAGGCTGTTTGTAAACGTTTCCGATTGTAAACATGAATGGGAATAGACTGTTTGTAAACGTTTCCGACTGTAAACATGAATGGGAATAGACTGTTTGTAAACGTTTCCGACTGTAAACATGAATGGGAATAGACTGTTTGTAAATGTTTCCGACTGTAAACATGAATGGGAATAGACTGTTTGTAAACGTTTCCGACTGTAAACATGAATGGGAATAGACTGTTTGTAAATTAACCTACACAGGTGTGAAATTGACACCATTTGACTTAATGACCTGTCACATAATCATGAAGGTGCCCATGAAGGTGCAGGATCTGAGTCTAGCACTTAAAATAGAAAATAGCTCGAGAATAGCGCCAAAATAGCCCCTATTTTAGAAATCAGAATAGAAAATCATTCGAATTTTTCTAATCACCCAAGGATAAACCCTATTGAAAATCAGAAAAATTGAAAAATATTTAGTATTAGTTATTGCCCTTTTTCTTGAAAACGCGTTCTTTTTTTAGTTCGTAAACACTCTAGAAGGCAAAATTCTTGACGGATATTGACGAAACTTGGCATGAGTGTTGGTTATCACCCATGGATGAACCCTATTGAAAATCAGAAGAATCTAAAAATATTGAGTATGAGTTATTGCCCTTATTCTTGAAAACGTGTTCAATTTTTAGCTTGTAAACACTCAAGAAGGCACAATTCTTGACGGATTTTAACGAAATTTGGCTTGAGTGTTTGTTATCACCCGAGGATAAAGCCTATTGAAAATCAGAAAAATTGAAAAGTATTTAGTATGAGTTATTGCCCTTGATCTTGAAAACTCGTTCAATTTGTAGCTTTGTATGACTGAAGGTTGAATATTTCATACTGGTGATTGTTACTGTACTGCCAAATATTTATGTTCAAAATCAAAGCTGCCAGTGGGCGTATATTACCTTGCCTGGCAAGCTAACTTTGATTTCAACCAAGCCTGTACGATTGTTTTCTCAAAACTGAAAGAGCGTGCGTACTCAAACCCTCCCTTCCTTGAAAACCAAATCAACCTCCAAAAATGGCAAACCTGTCCCTTAAAACTATATTTACTTTTTATAATCAGATAATATCTTGCAAACTCGTGGACTATATCATTTTTACAAAATCTTAAAATTGCTAATAAATATCTCAGCAGCAGAGCTGATGTCCAAGAGAGACTACATGCTTTTCTTCTGTGATTTTTAGTCTAAAGAGTATTTTCATTAACATGAATAAATATTTTCTTTATTGAAGTAATCATGATGAATATTGTCTACAAGTCTTGCCCTGTTATCAAAACATCTCCAATAAGAATTTGTTTTTAAACGCGAAATTGATGTATGGTGATATGACATGTCATGATATGTGTGTATCGTAATGTATTGCAAGGTTGTGTATCAATATTTGAGGAAATCTCTCAATCTATAAAAAGTGGGGATATTTTATAAGTCGCCAAATGGAATCACAAATTTTTCTCAGGACTTCACTGAAATTGTTGGTGTAAGACAGAAGACATTATCCACTCTTATCAATTACATTACAGTCAAGTTACCTAATTTCGTGTTAACCTATTTTTCGTGCATTTCCGGAAAGGATTAATAATTTACATGTGCGACTTCGCGAGACCTCCGCATTTGCTCGTTTCGATAAACATGTGTTATCTCTACAATATCAGCTAGTAGAATGAATTCAGTAGTTTCAAGCAAGGTAAAATGTCTGCTAGAATGTCAGCAGAAAATTTCTATGGAACACAAAGTGGGCCATATTCTTATGTTGTTTCAGTGACTTTTAGCAATAAATCACGCTACGTATCTTATCAGTCACTATTTTTTTTAAATCGTGGTTCTTTGAAGGAATTGTCACTACAGTAGAAACTGTATTAAGAGACCACGCAGGGGAAAATTCAAAAACGTTCTCTTACTGGAGGTGGTCTCTTATGAGAGAATTGAGTCGGCTGAAACAATTTCATTCATTTCCTTTATTTCATTCTATGTATTAGAAATATACAAAATAACAATATAACATTATAGATATTATTTACATTTTTTTAAATTAGGGAATCTTGTATAGAAGTTTGTCGGTTACTTCTATTAATTTTTTTTTACTTCTATTAATTTTTTTTTATTAACTGTCATATCTTTTAAATTCCGGGCGCGACAATCTTTAAAAAACTCCAAAGTTAATTTGTTGATAATGAATTGATATTAAAGATAAATACTAAGAGAAGTTAATTTTACCACCCTGTATCCATACAACGTGTTTTTCTCGACTTATTTATAGATCAAACATTTTACACGAAAATAGGTGACGCATTCTGCAGCCGTTGCCGAGTTGGTTGCTCATGGGTCAAAGTGAAGGATTCATAAAGAAAATCGATATAAACCAATTTTAATCATTTTGTAGAATATCCGAGGAAACATCTAAGACATAAAAAAAATTCGTTTTTTTAACTTTGACGAAATTTGGTGTTGAATCCTTATATGCACGAAAATAGGTTACACCATTGTACCAAATATCACAGTTATCAATTAATAAATATTGAAACATTGAAGATAGAGGGTTAAATTTTAAACCACTATCGATACCCTACGCCATGATTGGCGATGTCCAGCACTAGTTTTAAGTGTGATTATTAATAAAGAGTAACTAACCTTTGCTGCCTCAATATGAGAAATTTTCTTGAAAGAGATGTCATTAGCTTCCACAATTAAATCACCTGGTTGTAGTCCTTGTAGTTCACCCACACCACCTGGATCAACAGACGACACATAGACTCCTAATCCATATTCAGTTCCACCTCGAATACTAAATCCAAAACTCTCGTTAGGATTCATGGATGGACGCAAGTAAAGTTTAAAAGTGTCAGCCGAATCGTCTATTGTGGACGGAGGTATGGAGTAGCCATTAGTAAGAGTATGAGAGTGACTATCTCGACTTGATGATTTTGAACGTTGCTTTCGATGATGACTACGTTCAGTTCGCTGACTCCTGAGAGTAGCATTGACACGAGAATTTGGGATTATTAATCCAGGACGTTTGTGACTTCTGCCAAATGTAGTATCAGTTCGCAGAGTGCGGAACTGTTCTTCTGCTCGCAGGTCGTGTATATTATCCAGGGTGTGTGATTTGTACAAATTGATTTTGGGCAATGTTCCATATGATTTACCACCCTTTGTAAGTAACTCGAAGGAGTCCAAATCGTTACGTGGAATCACTCGTTTAACAAGAGGAAACAATTGTCTTTTGGTAGGACTGTTCAAAATTTTCTTTAAATTGTTCACAAATTCAAAAACATCACGATCTGCATTATAAGTGTTCAGGGCATCAATAAATCCTGTAGTTTCTTCATCACTCAAATACACTGATAAAGCTTCTTGAAGACGACGAACATTTAAAGATAGAGTCCTGTGTTTCGGTTGAAGTTCACCAAACTGCACTTTATTTGATAACATTTTAGAAGGTTTGTTTTTAAAAAGGGTACCACTCATGTTGCTACTATTGTTCCACCTTGACAGCTGTTACTTATTACAGAGTACTTATTGAATTTTCAACATAAATAAGAAATGGATTGAATTACAATTGATTTGTTTGTAGATATATGCTACAAACACAAGTTAAGTTTCGTCTATTTCAGTAACTCTTCAACACTGGAGACTGAAATAGTTGGCATACTTCTCTTCATCTGGAAATAAAATATAATTTTTTTGAATACTTTCACACCTCATAAAAATAGTCTCCAAATAACTATAATGACAACAAATTCTGTGACTATTGGATAATAAATATAGCTTGTCAAACAAGGTCATATACCCCCACTGGCAGATTTTTAATCAAACTGTATGGCAGTACAGTAGCTATCAACAGAAATATTCAACCTTCAGTCATACTTTTTGAGGTGATACTATACAATTTTACAAAGTTTTGTCAAGAATAGAGCCTTTAAGTGTTTGCATGCTAAAGATTGAAAGTGTTTTCAAGAACAAAGTCAATAACTAAAAAAAAAAATTTGATTTGGGTTCATCCTTGGGTAATAATAAACAATTTAACCAAATCTCTTCAAAATCCATTGAGAATTGTTCCGTCTAGAGTATTTTTAAGCTAAAATTTGAGAGCAAAGAGCAAAAACTCATATTAAATATTTTTCTGATTTTTCTGATTTTCAATGGGGTTTATCCATCGGTGATTACAAACACTTACACCACGTTCCGTTTAAATCTGTCAGAAACTGTGCCGTCTGGAGTGTTTAAGAGCTAAAAATTGAACGCGCTTTGAAGAAAAAGAGCTTTGATTTTTTATACGCCTACATGGAAATGTGTTCAATAAAATAGAAGACACACAAACCATTTCACAAAGTTTTTTACTGGTCCATTTTTAGTTGATCCAAAAAATGTGGATACTCTATAGTACATGGGTAAACATTCAACAAAATGTGACATTGAACCCCAACTGACATTTCATGTGTGTCTGTCCCTGGGGACACATTATCCACATTATTTGGATAATGGTAATCAAATAATTTTCATTCCATATTGCCCATCCTTTTAGATAGAATTTCCAGTCATGGATTGTAATCCTTGAGGGATAATTTATTTTAGAGGGCAGTATGTACAATTTCATGTTCTGAATCGTCGTTAATTACATCTGAAAATATTTCAAAAGTAATAATTTATTTGAATACCAATAGATAATTAAGTTCAATCTACTACACATTTTCTTACTCTAGCTTACTAACATCTGTCAATGGTAAATAAAGATTAGAAAACTGTGTAATAAACTATGCCCAATGTTTGAAAAGTTGACTTAATGGTAGAAAGAAGTCATTATAATCAATAGAAATAAGTAGAGAGATATCAATAAATTATAACCACCATCTGTTACAACTTACACAGATAGTTAGTCATTTGAATAGTTCGTAAAGATATAGTCTAATATGAAATGCATGGAATTTAACTACTACTTTTTGCACTATATTTGGATAATATACAAATGCCATACAGTACAATAAGGGAAATTTTGCCAGGACAATGGCATTAGCCTATTAGTTCATTCTCCACATGCGAGGGATCTTTAACTGTAGTCAAGCAAAGCTAGTTGTGTACAGGGTTCAATTTAGATTAAAATATTTTAGGTTTTAGTTGTAGATTTAAGTCATCTTGCCAATGACGTTAGCTTACAATAAGATTCTAGCGACCAATGAGAGTTTCCATATATTTCTAGATCTGGCAGAAAATTTGAGATGCAGAACTTCAATTTGGATACGAATTATTTTATCTTATCAGTGTGTGCTTGATTTTGGCACCTCATTAACGAATAGTGACGAAGTTTCCTTATGAAAAACAAAAATTGCCCAGAAAAATAGTAAACTTACCTCATTTAAAACGGATCAAAACTTTAAAACAAATCTTAAATATTTAAAGGTTATTTTCTTTCATTAACTTGTAGAAATCTACTCTTCCTAGAACTTCACTACCAACGACCTATTACGGACTACTCCCTGAAGTTACTAAGACCACAAATCAAAGAAGCACTAAAGAACAAACTGGTAGAAGTAATAAATAATTCAATATATGTATAACGCCTTACTCTATTCCACCTGACTACATCATAAATATTAAATGACATTCCTATATCAAGCTATTGATTTTTCACATCGTGATTAACATACCACAGCACATGTGTTGTCATGGAAACCTGATGATGCATCGCAGATCGCCTTTTCAATGCGAGGAGGGGGGGGGGGGGGACCAGTGGCGTACGCAGGATTTAAATATCGAAAATATAACTATAATACAGTGGTGTAACCTATTTTCGTGCATATGAGTTTCAACAAGGGTTCAACATCAAATTTCATCAAAATGAAAAACGCAATTTTGATAATGTGGACGTATATTGTCGTCACCCATGTCCGTCCGTCGGTCTGTCTGTCCACAATTGCCCTTGACTTAGCCAAAACGCGTCAAAATTGGCTTGTGATCGCGATATAGACTACAGTTTTCATCTGATTTGAATGAAATTTGGTGTGATCATTTTTTTGACGAGATCTTAGACAAGTTCGATATTCACGATTTTTCGATGAACGGTTTTTGAGTTATTGCCCTCGACTTAGCCAAAAACGCGTCAAAATTGGCTTGTAATCGCGATAGAGACTACAGTTTTCATCTGATTTGAATGACATTTGGTGTGATCATTTATATCGATGAGATCTTGGACAAGTTCGATATTTACGATTTTTCGATGAACGGTTTTTTAGTTATTGCCCCTGACTTATGAAAAGCGCGTTTGTGAACACATTAGAGAATACAGTTTTCATCCAATTTAAATGAAATTTGGTGTGAATATTTATAATGATGAGATCTTGGTCAAGTCTGAAGTTGGCTATATTTCGATGAATGGTTTTTGAGTTATTTCCTTTGATTTATGAAAAACGTGTCAAAATTTGTTTGTGAGCACAATCGAGAGTACAGTTTTCATCCGATTTAAATGACATTTGGTATGATCATTTATAATGATGAGATCTTAGTAAAGATTAAATTTGACAATTTTTCGATCAACAGAATTTGAGTTATTGCCCATTACTTAGTAAAAACTCATCAAAATTTGTTGGCGATGGAGGTGACAGTTTATGTCAGAATTTTATTGAATAATGTCTCTTTGTTTAAATCAACAATATCTTGCACAAATTAGATTTTTGGTGAGATTTGCCACAGATAGTTGACTGCCCTTGATATACTGAAAATGTATGAGGAAAGCGGGCGTATCTTGCTAGACAACCACTTGTTTTTTATGTCTTAGAAGTTTCCTCAGATATTCTACAAAATAATTTTAAAATTGTTTTTTCGATTTTCTTAATGAATCCCTCACCTTCACCCATATTTCATGAGTAACCGACTCGACAATGGCTGCTAAATGCGTCACCTATTTTCGTGTACAATGTTTGATCTATAAAATAGGTCGACAAAAACACGTTGTATTGATACCCAGTGGTATAATTAACTTCCTTTAGTATTTGTCTTTAATAATATTTCATTATAACTAGTGACAATTCCTTCAAAGAACCACGATTTTAAAAAAAAATGGTGACTGACAAAAAAAGAAATAAGCTTGACCATTTGTGGTTTTTTCGAAAAAAATATGTGCAGCGAAGATTTCGTTGAAATCGTTCAATGGATGGTCGGAGATAATTTCGGTTGGCTACCTCCGATGTCGGAATCAACTTAAGTCCAAGGTCTAAGATTGAATGCTGGAGGGGTGTGAGAATTTTGCGGCTCAAGTTATCTACAGTTTGGCCTAGCGGTGGCCTCTCAGTATTTTTATCCCCAGTAATTATTTTAAAGACTTACTCGATGCTTGAAGCTGGTGTATCCAAAACAAATAAATACTGTTTGCTGTTTCTGGAGACCAATGAAGATTATCAACTGGATCGAATTATTCTGAGGTGGTAAGATTGTTGCGCTGTTGGTATTGGACTCCATCATCATGTTGTTGAGGGTGCTGAGGTTCTGCTGTGCTTTCTTCGAGATTTTATTTGAAATGGGTCTACATGTGAAGATGATCTTGGAGTTTGAGAAGGTTTTGTTGGCTGTAGCGATTAATTTTTCGACGGGGTGATTGGTACTGGTTTGGTGGTTGTTAGAAATGTAGCATTGGGCACGGACTGGGATCTGGTTTGAGGAGGGGATGGTCTGGATAAACGTCTTGACTTGGATGGAGACTGAGGGGTGGTTTGCTGGTCCAAAAACGCATAGAAGGAAGAAAAGTTGGCGGATCCTGGATCACGCGGTGAAGATTCAGATGGCGTGGAAGGGGAAAACGAGTCTGAAAGTGAAAAGACAAGGGGAGAGACCTCTCTACGAGAGCGTTTACCTGTGTCTGCTGGACTAGGAGTAGGTGAACTTCGGGCTCGTTTAGGGGTTTGGATCGGTAGCGTGGTGACTCAAGATGGTGCAGGTGTAGTGTCCATTTCAGTTGGTAGAGATATGGTTACTATGGCATTGATTTCGTTGGTTGTCTGGTAAAATTTGGTATTACAGCTTGAGTGAGACGTTTCCCATAGGGTCGACGGCAGGTGATGATAAAGACTTGGTACGAATGGTGGTCAGCTTCTCTTGAAGTGTGGTTTGGTAATGGTCGATCAGGACCTGCGTAACCTTAGAGAGCCATGTCGGATTGAGGGATTTAATATTCGCGTCGACACCTGATATTTTCATTGCTGGACGGATAAAACTATCCAACTCGGAGACTTTGCGTTTGAAGAGTAAGGATTGCCAATGATGGAGACACTGCAAAACTTGGAAGAACACCTTTACAAAGGGTTCTTCCTCCTTATGAGTGGGGACCTTTTGGCGTCGGTGGGCTGGTAGTCGTTTCTGTTGTAGGTAGGTCGGTGATGGAGTGGGATATAACTGGATGGGTTGGTTGGTGGTCGGCGATTGGTGGGTGGTAGAGGGCGATGGAAGACAGGCCGATGTAGAGTACGTGGTGTTGGTTTGGTTGACGATTAGTGTTTCTATGTCTGGCTTCTTGCCAGTGGCTGTTGTAGTTGGGGAGCATAATGAAAATAACTTGAGGTTAGAAAGGGGATGTACAGCGAACGTAACAGGAGGAAACTGTATATAAATGTGCTTGCGTGAAAATGGGGGGATCAAATTATGCAAATAAGTCAAACTGGGTTTGGGGAAATTTCATATTGTTGTCAGAGTACCTAGCAAAAACTGTGATACTGTGAACATTTTTAAAATTGGCTCGGACATTCCAGACCTTTTAAATATGTTTCCAGACATCAGACTCCAACCAGAAATGGTGTAGCGAAAAACTCCCTATTTCTGAAATCCTGCATAAAATGCGTTGTTAGGATTGCTTCAAAATTTGTTCTTTTCTTAAATATAATCAACACTTCCTAAAACTTTCTAAAATAGCGCAATTTTAGCTAGAAATAGCTGAAAATAGAGCTGACAATAGCAGACTAGCCACTCAGAATAATTTCAATATTTTTCTAAAATAGAACTATTTTAGCTAAAAATGGCTGAAAACATACCCAAAAATAGAAAAAAGTATGAAAATCTACTATCCTTAAATTTAACAATGCTCATTTTAGAGCCTTTTTATCACTCCGGTATGCCGGTTGGCAGCGGTAGGCGGTTGGCTTTTAAAACCCATCCTTCTTATTACAACTGCTATACGATCACATTATATTAGATAAAATAAATATACCCTTAAGATTTAATAATAACTGTTTCCTCGTCTGTTTACTAAAAGCAACTGAGGGAACGCCGGGCTTTAGGAGGCCTTTAAAGTACACAAAGTCTTTAAACTATGGGGCAAGGTATTATATATTTGGTTTATTTACCAGATAAATTTGTTTGTATTCCTTGTTCACAAATTGTAGACTTAAAGGCACCGGAGTTGAAAGCAAGGGGGCTAAAAGTATCAAAAGGCTCAAAAGCCATGGTTTGAGGTCTTGTTGCCAAACTCGGAGCTGTTCATAGTTCTAGTTAATTACTCATCTTCACTCGTATCAAAATGGCATCATTTTCCGGACGGTCGACGCGATCCCCTAAACAAAATATTCTGGCTCTTAATCAACTATGACAGACCAATGAAAAACAAAAATATATTTAATATTTTATTACAGCGAAAAGGTAAAAACAAAGACTATTAGGCCTGCAAATAGTCACAGGTATTAAGCAAATGTTGCGTAGAGTTCAACACAGCCCACATGTTGTTTGTTACTGGTCATATTAGCTGAAGCGTAGTAATCACCACTCGGTAAGAATGGTACATCTACTGTAAAACTTATACCTGGCATTAAAGTATAATTACCCTGTAATTAGAATGAATATAGTTTTAATGGAACTGCTATAGTGCGTTCAGACGACAAAAGTTAATGCAGCTTAACTATCAATCGTTCTTTTTTGATCGTCTGAACGCGACCGGTCAAACTTAAGCTGCCTTAACTTGCACCTACTCCGGGTGTGACTTAAAATGTGGTTTGGAAAGTTAAGCCAGCTTAGTTTTTCCGCCTGAACGCTAGTGGCTAAGATTCAGTCGGATATGTCATGTCTGCGCGTGTGCATTCGTTTAATCAAATTCCCACAATTATTACCCTTGTCATAATGCGCATGCGTAATGGTATTATTACCTCAGTACTTCCGATGAAAATGGCGACGCTGTCTTAACTTTTGTCACCTGAACGCACTATTAGTGATTCGTGGATCAGAGGGGTTAAGTACGACCTGTGCAAAATAAAGCTTCAAAGATGTTTACTCATCCCCAGACATTAAAAGTTTTTGATTTATTAAGTTCAGGCCAAAAATAGAATTGCTAGTGAAACAATATGTAAAACAGTAGAACAAATTATTGAATTAGTATAAACAATCGAATCATCCAGAATATTGAATCATAACTGTTAAGAGTCAAGATAAATATTAGTAAACAGGCATATTATTGGTCCAATGGAAGGTTTTAAAGATACTTCTTACAGGCACAGTATCTAGAAACCCCACCACATGCTCTAACATGGGCATTCAAAGGCGCTTTACAAACACAAATATTTCTACATTATAGTCAATGTTTATACACACACCCTCACCCTCCCTCACACACAGTTGTTTAGGTAAAGGTTCTTCTAAAACGATGTGTTTATAACTTTCTCTTAAAAGAGTCAACAGATTGACAGATTTTGAACTGTTCGGGTAACTTGTTCCTTAATAGTGATAATATATTTATTTCGTACATTAAGTACACATTACAAAAGATAGCTTGCCAGGCAAGGTAACATACACCCCACTGGCAGCTTTGATTTTAAATAAAAATATTTAGCAGTACAGTAACAATCACCAGTATGAAATATTCAACCTTCAGTCATACACTTCTTTTGAAGTCTAAGGCGATACAGAATAATATTGAGTATGAGTTATTTCCCTTGTTCTTGAAAACTTGTTCAATTTTTAGCTTGTGAAAACTCTAGAACGCAAATATTCAATAATAAAACCAAGTTTTGTCAAAATCCGGCAAGAATCATGCCTTCTAGAGTTTTTACGATCAACAGATTGAACGAGTTTTCAAGAACAAGGGCAATAACTCATGCTAAATATTTTTCGATTTTCAATAGGCTTTATCCTTGGGTGATAATAAAAACTAAAGCCGAATTTCGTTAAAATCCGTCAAGAATGTGCCTTTTAGAGTGCTTACAATCTAAAAATTGAACGCGTCTTCAAGAACAAGGGCAATAACTCGTACTAAATATTTTTCAATTCTTCAGATTTTCAATAGGGTTCATCCCTGGGTGATTACGAACACTCACACCAAGTTTCGCCAAAATCTGTCAAGAAATGTCCCTTTTTGAGTGTTTACAAACTAAACTTTGAACGCGTGTTCAAGAACAAGGGCAATAACTCATACCAAATATTTTTCAATTTTTCTTATTTTCAATAGGGATTATCCATGGGTGATGACCAAGACTCATGCCAAGTTTCGTCAAAATCCTCAAGAATAGTGCCTTCTAGAGTGCTTACGAACTTAAAATTGAACGGGTTTTCAAGAACAAGGGCAATAACTAATACTAAATATTTTTCAATTTTTCTGATTTTCAATAGGGTTTTTCTTTCGGTGATTACAAATACTCACACCAAGTTTCGTCAAAGTCCATCAAAAATTGTGTCTTCAAGAGTGTTTACAAGCTAAAATTGAACGAGTTTTCAAGAACAAGGGCAATAACTCATACTAATTATTTTTTCGATCTTTCTTGGGTAATAACAAACACTCACACCAAGTTTCATCAAAATCCGTCATGAATTGAGTGTTTACGAGCGTTTCAAGAACAAAAGCAATAACCATACCAAGTTTCGTCGAAATCAGTCAAGAATTGTGCCTTGTAGGGTGTTTAAGAGCAATTGTGGACGGACGGACGGACCGACGGACATGGGTGACGGCAATATACGCTAAACATTTCATGTGGGCGTATAAAAAACTGTAGTCTCCTTGTGTTCACAAACAAATTTTGACGTGTTTTCCTAAGTCAAGGGCAATAACTCAAAAACTGTTCATCTAAAGATCGTCAAATTCGAATTTGACCAGGGTCTCATCAATATAAATGATCACACCAAATTTCATTAAAATCAGTTGAAAACTGTAGTCTCTATTGTGTTCACAAACAAATTTTGACGCGTTTTTACTTAGTCAAGGGCAATAACTGAAAAACCGTTCATCGAAAATCGTCAAATTCAAAGCTATTTTTTGTTGCGTAAGTAATAGGTCGGCCGATACAATGTCATTCGAATCCCAAATTGCAGAACAATAATCCAGATATGGTTGAGCAAATACTTTTACTTCTTTGAATTTATCAGGAAATGTATTCGCATCATCTGAATACGATTGACCTCCGTAGTTAAAATCGCCAATGCTCCCAGCAATAACTGCCTTTTATTGAACATGTTAAGCTGCAATAACAAAACTGTCTAACCAAGGATATATGACGATTGAAATTTGAGGTGTTACTTTCTATGACATACATAAAATGATATTTCAGTTAATATCCATTGTTAAAACTAGGGCATTTGGTATCTTCCTCTTCAAACAATTCAAGATGCCCCGTGGTGTTTTGGAATTTGGCATGTAGATCATTCATAGAACATAAATTTGATGATTACCTGGTCTTAGAAAACATATATTTAGACACTTCATTTCTAATTGTATCACATATCTTATCGAAAATATCACATTATTAGTGTTCGGTGGCCATTTTGAACGGATAGAAAAGTTGAAACCCTAATTTTTAAAAAGTTTATGACCCCTTTTCTCAAAATCAAGTGAGTTTTGTTTTTAAATATGCCTACACTATAACTTCTTACCGTGGTAAATGGACAGTTGCAAGGAATGCCGTGTTCCTGGAACTCTTCAGGACAAGTCACTCCTGAGAGAATGGTACAGAAATCATCATAATGACAGGAACCAAAGTTTTCGATGCAAGGAATAGTCACAAAAGTTCCAAACACGCTCTTCTTGATTTGTACATCAGTCTGACAAAAAGATAGAAAATTTCTTAAATATCAAGTTTCAATCTTAATAAAGTTTTTATAGAAATAAGAGAGTATTCCATACCCTCTCGTATTAATTGTGGTGTCTTTGGAGAAAGGCCATGCGGCACTCATCGGAGCATGAGAAAGAGATTTTGAAATCCAGTTCCAATGATAGTACTGTGATAATAATTATGATACTGCCGCTGCTGCTGATGATGAAAAGGTTGTGGATTACGAAAAAGATGTTGAATTGAGTCAGACCTCTTACCGATACAGGCGAGTTGACAGTATCTTTGAAGAGAACAGAAAAGCCTATTGTGACTGTTCCTGGTAAAGCAACAGGATCTGGTGATACAGTTAAACTATTTACTATTACCATGGATTCAGTGGTAGGACCACAGTTATCAAAATGGAAAGCTTTCAGTGGTTTGGGTACATTCAATCCCTAAAAAGTAAAAGTAAAGATCTGTATTGCATGGACTGCCTTGGCCTTACGGCATACCTTGTTTCGAATCAAAATCAGTATATGATTATATGCAGGGATGCCATAAAGTTATCCATTTCTGAGTATTAAGAGTGCAAGTTAATGATATCCATAAACATCCTTGTTCAATGAATCCCATCGCCGAATTGGATGTAGGTTTCAAAAAGGGTAACACACAGTTGGGATTAAGAATCGACAATTCTTGTGTTTAAGCCACCAACAACTGGACAAGAAGAGTACCTTATTTTGTTATAAACGTAACGTTCGCTTATTTGAGTTCATGGCGCCACAAAGGATTAGTGCGAATTATCCTTCCATACTTACATATTGTTGGTATTTCTTTACGTCCATATATCTTGACGGCCGGGAAGGTTTCATCAAGAAGTCGTAATAATTTAGTATGTCAACTGGTTGGAATTTCAAAACATTGCTCGTCACTACGCATATTAGACAAAAGCTTAGAAATTTTCTCAAAAACGCCATTATCCGTGCAAACGTCAAGAAAACCGATAGCCGAATGTCATATCTATCTTGTGATATATATACATGTAGTTGGATAAGATTGTTATCAAATGATAATGTTTGTTTAAGGGTCACTGTGGGTTAATTGGAGCACAAGAGTCAGTGCTACTATTTGGATGAAATGAATGAATGAAGTTTCTCTTCTGTGCCTAGGCACATGAAGAAGACCAACGTCATCCAGTGTGCCAGGACTGCCTGCTTCCCAACTGTCGAGGAACCTTTAATTTACGTGCACAGCTTGTAGCGCACGGTACCTCGGTTTATTGTCCCATCCGAAAGAGTAGACCTATCAACCAATGCCTATATTGAACTAAGGACCTATCCTTGACTCACTGCGCCATCCCGCGCATTACTATTGGGATGAATGAGAAGAGGAACACGGATGTAGTTTAATCCTTGAATTATTACTCCAAGTTCCCTTGAAGCTGACGAGCATCGCCTCTTTACTAAAATGGCTATTTGCTAACATCTTGATGCAGATGAAGTTGAAAGTATTGAAATCGATGAAGGCCCTGAACTAGTTACCATGAAGCTCTGAAGCTCTTCGACAGCTGAACGCATCTTTTCTGCCCTGAAACGAATCGAATCGAGGAATACTTCCCACGAAGCTATGACGGGTGTTGCGCCAAACAGGGTATTCTTACTCTTCTAGGCACTTGATATCATGATGTACTTCCTCTTGTGAAAAGTTCAATAGATGCTTCTAAGGTTCCGCCAATTTGTAGTTTGGATTTTGGGTTTCGTTTTGTGGTTGGATCATTAGAATTTTAGAAATTTATTTACCCTCCATTGTCCTAGACCCCCATTTGGGACTGCTGCTGATGACACATGAGCGGCAGATTTGCTGGTCACTGCGATAAAGTAACTGACGAATTCGCGCAAGGACCTCGAGAATAACCCCGTTTCCCGGGTTTGATCGTTGGCAAACGTGAAGAAAGAAAAAGTCCCGTAAACTTTAAAACCTTACATCAGTCGCTATCAACCTCATTTACCTGATCTTCGATCTGTATTAAGCTAAAAGCTTCTAGATCGCCTCGGAATTATAGTTTAGTGCGCATGACGTGGAAAATTTAGTAAAAGTAGGTTTAATAACAATTAATTTACAACATTGTAGAGGGATTGAATTTAATCGCGTCGTTCCTCCATGCTTTATTCAGGTTCGATTTGAATTGGTTTAAGGTATTGGATGAAACAACATTTTCAGGCATTGAATTCCAGATGTTCACAACCTGAACCATGGACCTATCACTGACTCAGGCTGAGTCACAGCGAGTTCATAAGAGAAGGAATAAGGATGTAGTTTAATCCTTGAATTATTAATCCAAGTTCTCTTGAAGCTGTAGAGCATGGCCTCTTTACTAACATTGATGCTTTTATTCGATTAATATTCCCTGTACAATTTATACTTATGAATAAAACGATGTACTATAATGATGCTGATAAAGAAATATTAATGACTGATAAACGTGAACTTTGATAAATAAATAATATAATCAAACTTCACACCACTTCTGATGCAGTCTGCTTTTAAAGGGACAGATGAGCCATTTTTGGGGGTTGATTTGAGTCTTCAATATATGTAAATAGTCTTCAGAAGTGCTAGAGTACGAAAATCAGACAATTCCTTAAATAATACTTCAAACTAGGAATTTTACTCACTATTTCTATAGCCTACATGTCATTTCTATATATCACACAGTATATTCAATTGACGAATCGTCATTATAATAATCAAACGCAGAAAATTCTGGACACACGTGGATTTGAAGACTCAAATTTCGACTGTGAGCTGTGAACATTGTAACTGATTAACTCAGACTATAGTAAGATTGGTCAAAAAAAAATGACCTACTTTTCCCTTTAAAGGGATACTACGTCTTAGGATGAACATAAAAATTTCAATTTTGCTCAAATTTAGCCAATAACAGTATACATGTATATCCATCAGTGGACTTACCTGGTGTCCTAACTATACATCAAAATCCCTCTATAATCCGATATACCCACAAAATCAAGTAATTAATTATAAAACGCTTAATACATCCATAAAGCGATTTTCAAATCGTGAGTCTAGAAAATCCGGTGTAATCACAAGGGGAGTTTCCTTGACCTCTACTCTTGAATAGACGTATTTTGAAGACGGAATAACAATGCCTCGTAGGAGATTAAGCGACTCCGCGAAAAAGCAATTCTCATAATTTAAAATGAATACTCCACCGCTGACACAATTTTCAACGAATATTAATCATTGGCAAAGTTTGTTTGTATACACCGGAAGATGATTGTTTCCTGTTTTAGCGTTGATTACCCAGACTGTTTTTTTCTCAAACTGTACGGATTCATCGCTTGCTCACTTTTTAAAAAAAATCCTGATTATAGTTTTATTGTCGCTTTTTCTTGATAAAGTGTGGGATGCATACTTATTTAACCAATGGTCACTATTAAACAGAAATATTAGCCACAGGACGAGTGTATTCTAAGACGCAGTGTCCCTTTAATATATATATCGTGTAAGTGTAAACCGAAACTTGCTGAGACTTTGTCTTCAAAACGTGAACATACGCAGTTTAAGTTGTGATAAGGTCTTGAAAATGTTAATGGCGGTCTGCGCGACTCGAGTAGCGTATTGGGGAAGCTAAAATCAATTTAAGGTACCAATTGCCATACATTCTATTATATGACTCGTGTCTGAACTACATTTGTATGTTAAGATTTTGCTTTTGTCGTATTGTATCCAAGAGAATTAATTGTCTTATTACCATTATGAATGTCATTGTAAACTTGCAGAGTCAAATTTAGTTTCTTGAAGCAGTTTTGCAGGGGCGTTTCCAAAAAAAGCATAAGTTTGTCAATTGGCTTACATCTTGATGCAGATGAAGTTGAAAGTATTCCTCACTTATGATTGATGTACTTCCTTATGTGAAAAGTTAAATAGCTGCTTCTAATGTTTCGCCAATTTGTTGTTTGGATTTTGAGATTCGTTTTGCAGTTGGATCGTTAGAATTTTAGAAGTTTATTTACCCTCCATTGTCCTAGACCCCCATTTGGGACTGCTGCTTCTATTTATCGGAAGGCGTTAACGTGGCGGTATCCCTTCAAGTTTCATATGCATGGCGCCCATCTGGTCCGTTCCTTCTCCAACACGATGCAACCGAATCCAGCGGGATGTAATCATCGCCGTTGGGGCCAATGTGATAGCAAGGAAGAGACGTTCTAGACGAAGGCGAAGATGGGCAGTTCATCTTATTTTCAAGAGACGGAGGGAACAAGGAGCATATTACAACCTGGTACAAGAGCTGGGATTAGACGAAGATATGTTTCAACGCTATTTTCGATTCAGACGTGAGGAATTTGCTCAGCTCTTGTTTGTGCTGCGTGAGGATCTTGTCAAGTACCATCGATCGACAGAAGTCCTTTGTCCAAGACAACGTTTGGCAATTTGCATAAGGTAATAAATAAACACAAATAGGAATTTTTTAACAACTTGTTATTAATTAACTAGAATGCTAGAAAACAAATATTTACTACTATTGAAAAGACATGTGCATAGCCGCAGTAAGCAGGTCGGACGTTGCTCCCGAACACTCGTTTTGGCTCCGTAGCCCTGTGTCTTCGTAATGGGTAGATATCGTTGAAAGGTGTTTGTTAGCATATTGAACATTTGATTGGAAAGGAGTAGGTTCATTTCGTGGTGGTAGAGGCTTAAAATGAAGCTCACCATCTAGTCCTTCCACTTTCAACGTTTTTGCTATGCTCTCCCAGGCATTACTCATCTTCTGTGCATCCATAGATCGTAGATGAAAGGACGTTCCCTGATGAAAATGGCCTGGAGCGAAAAAATCTCATACCGCATTCCGTTGCCGCGTCCCGCGATACGCATACCGCGTGTTCGGTAAACTCACCTTTACACCGGATTGGTCGCCGGCAAACGTGAAGAAAAAGTCCCGTAAACTTTAAAACCTTACATCAGTCGCTATCAACCTGCAACATATTGCGTTTCCTAGGCGCGTTTTTAATACAATGTAGTGGCTTGGTGTACATTATTATTGCGTTTATGGAGATGTTATACCACGCTCTGGGGCATGGCTACGAAGATAATTTTTCGTCGCCGTATCAACTCAGTAAGGACGCCTTTCCGGTGTGACGGAGCTAGAAATCTCAAGCACTTATTTCAACACTGAACTGGGCGATATTCTGATAAAATGCTCTTATTAATAATTAATTAAAAACATAGATCTCTTCCGATCCAAATCGATGCATAGATTTTACTAAAAAAAATTGTCACCGAAATGATATGCAGCCTTAAGAAATTATTAAATATTTTAATGATTATCTTAGCTACCTAGGCCCGTAAAAAAACCCTTCGACCCATTACTCATATCATCACTGTACACTATAACTAAACATCTCGCGGCGAAATCATCCAGCGCACTACTGTGAGTGTAGAGTAGGGTTCTAACCTGAGGTTGGTATCCACCTTTATTGAGTAGCAAAAAAAAAGCAGAAAAGAGAAAGACCTAGAACGTATTATAAATTCGTCGGTATTAAAACAATAGCAATAGTTTGGTATTTAGGGGTAATAAAGCCAATACGAAGTAATAAGGAAACTTAAAGTTAATAAAAATAAAATAGAAGTAAGACCAAACCAAAACAATTTTGGAGCCTATATTGTAGACCCAAAAAACATATGTTTCCGAAGCAATCAAAGCAATTGCGGTATGAATATTCAAGTATTTCCCCTACTTGATTGTCTAGATTGTTCAAAAACCAAAACGAACCCACCGCTTTCAAATGGATTTTGACTTGTCAAGTCAAGTAACTTATTAACAATATTGGTATTAAAAGTGATAGTAACAGTTCGATGCTCAAGAACATCTTAGTTGAATATTTCACCCCTTCCTGCAATCGAACACCGCCACTGCCCCTCTTGTTATATTAATTATCAATAAAAACTGTCTTGTAAAAACCTTTTATTTCTTCAAGTAGGTACCCAAATGAATTCCAAGATTTAATCATTTTATAAAAGAAGATTGCACAATTTTATAAAGAGTTCTTAAATTTTTTACAAGTATAAATTTGGCAGTTAAGAATGGACTAGACAATTTGCTTTGGCCGGATTACCTTCTATTAATACTATACACTATAATAAAACAGGCTTAGCTCCATAATATTTATATACACTATAAAAAATGAAAAGATTTATGAAACAGGTTATGTATGTGCCCTCGAGATCTTAAAAAATTTTTTTTTTTCATTTTTCGTTTTATTAATATCAAGTTTTGATTGACAAGCTAGATCCAAAATTTGTTTTGATGTTTAAAAACAATTTGTTTTGAATTTGATAAAAGTAATGAAATCTAATAAAATAATGTGCTTTTAAGATATTGATAACAACTACAAACTTAGTAATTGGATAAAAACTAGATACTTCATTTTCATATTTAAAATATCAAACATTAAAAATGAAATCTGAATAGATATTAATATACATTTAGCACCTACTTACATATAAAATGTTAAAAACATGCACAAATAAGGTTCCCTTATGTAAGGTTAACTTACAGTTTAAAATACAAATACAATTTCTTAAAAGATATTTCCACAAATATGCTTAAGTTTTTGACGCAGCAAATTTGTTCTCTAGACATATAGATGTCTGGTAACTTTACAACAGAATTTAAAATATGTCTACAAATTCAACTTAGAATGCCCCCAAAATCACAAATAATAACATTTTGTTTTCGTGGCAAAATTGCACCAAATATATGAATTTGTTGGAAAAAAATGTCTAAATTCCTTCCAAAAGAAATATTCATGATAATTTGTGGGCAACAGAATTCAAGATAAAAAAATGGCAGTGAAAAATTAATCACAGTGAACCAATCCTTTCACATGGCCATTTTGATTCAAATACAGAGAATTTCTTAGTAATTTTTGATAAATAGTAATTTTTGATAAATAGAAAGATGTAACTTCCATATCCTGTTCAATACTAATCCATGTTTCATAATCATACTAAAATATGTCTACATCCTTAACAATAATATTTCTTTTCTCAAAATGCTTTAAGATCTCTGTTTTTCAATCAAAATGGCGCTTGTGGTAACTTTTTGAAGTAAGAACCATACTATAATATAATCCTTTTTGAGCATTGTAATGCACTCGTGCACATTGCGAAAACAGCACCATAGAACAAAATGAATCCCAGGTCATAGGTCAAAGTTTATGACCTTTTCATCAAATTATATAGACATTGATACAGAATCCAAAATAATATAAAAAAAAAAACATCACATAATATTGCTTCTATACAAAAAAAAAAGTGGCTTTTTTCCGGAAATTTTTTTTTACTACAAAATTTAAAAAAACTACAGAGAGACCATAGAATTTCACACATTTTTCATACAGACTTGACAACGACTAACTCGAGTTCTCAAATTACCAGCCTTTAATGTTTGTGACTGGGGTGTACTAAATTGTTGATCTTGTTCTATAGTTGTGAGCCAGAAACTGTATTTGTTTGCGAAGAAATGACAGGTTCCACGAGCACCATTACATTCTATAAATGGTGTGGCTCGGAAATCTTCCAGACAACTACCAGGACTAGAGAGAGATTGTCCTCCACCTCCAGGTCCAGCTGCAGTATGCTGAAATATAAAAACAAACAAGATTAACTTCACTGGAAATAGCCAAATGAGTGTGTGAATACTTTTTTAATTATGTTAGTTTTGACTCCTTGAGGAAGGCACATGAAATTGGGAGGCGTATATTGTTGTCACCCATTGGTCTGTCTGTCCATCCACAATTGCTCGTAAACACTCTAGACGGCACAATTCTTGACTGATTTTGATGAAACTTGGTATGAGTGTTTGTAATCACCCAACGATGAACTCTATTGAAAGTCAATTATTGCCCTTGTTCTTTAAATGCTCAGAAAAACTATAGAAGGTTCAATTCTTGACAGATTTTGACGAAACTTGGTGTGAATGTTTGTTATCACCCAAGGATAAACCCTATTGAAAATCAAGAAAAATATTTAGTATGAGTTATTGCCCTTGTTCTTGAAAACCTGTTCAATTTTTAGATCATAAACACTCTAAGAAACCCAAATCATAACAGATTATGACGAAACTTGGTGTGAGTGTAATCACCCAACGATGAACCCTATTGAAAATCAAAAAAATCAAAAAATATTTAGTATGGGTTATTGCCCTTGTTCTTGGAAACGCTTTTAATTTTTAGCTTGTATACTCTAAAAGGCACGATTCTTGCCAGGCTAACCGCTATAATATTTCAACTAAGCCTTCAAATCACATTTTAAGTTATTATAGCCTTTTTCAAAATATTATCAAGTTGAGGTGGAGACTCAAACTGGCTTTGAACGACGTTTGTGTGTGTTATTACTGTGTACAAACCAAACTTAGGTTCGTATGGCATGAAACTGCTTTTCAAAGAATTAGTCTACTGATTACTTTTAATATAGGATTTAAGGTTTCTCCTAAACTAGATATACCACAGTTCGTGTCATTGGAACTTGTTTCTGAGTATCTGAATGTTGATGTCTGTAGCAGGACTTGAGTACACTGTTTACATTTTATCTATCATGTGGTTTACATTAACATCTGGGTTAACCTACAAACCATTCCCTTCAAATTCTATGTTTAATCCTCTACCGATCACATGCTCACAATTTACAAGTTCATATTTTCTGCAATTTTGACAATAATTGCTCTCATCTTTTGCAGAAAATTATTTTTCGCTTCCTTTCCTAAATGTCACCACATCTTATGACAAAACAAACATCTTACCATAGCAAAACTGTAACCAATCCACATTGATCTCCAGTTTTGTGGACACTCTGGTATTTGCAATGTTTGACTGTGTACTGCGATGATATTGGTTGGAGCGTCACAGACTACACATCTACTGATATAAGGCTGGATTTCTCGTTCTACTAAAGGCATCATGGGTATGGGGGCATTGGTAGATAACCAATAGGAACGATCATTTCTGCTGGCATAATTACAGACTTCATTGGTATTACAGAAAAGGAATGGCATTGTACTGAATCTCTGCATACAGGAACCAGCCCAACCTAAACAGAATATATCAATGGTCATTCAAAGCAGACACTTAGGTGAGTAAAAGGTACATGACTAGATTATTTCAGAAGGAATTTATTCAACATTATCAAAATCCAGGCAGTTGTGAGGCACATTGTGCCGTAACTAGGGCCTTTCTTTCGATGTGGTAAAGGAATGTCTTTCTTTGCAATGCTTTTGGTAGACTTCAAACAGTACTGTAAGCATCAAATAAATAATACAGAATCATCTGGAAAAGCCTACCTAAATCTTGATGGTGTGATTTTTCATTTCCTTCAATATAAAGTAAACTGTAACCAGTCCACAATTGATTTTGATTGTTGGGACATCGTGGTACATCTGTAGATTGACTGTGACGTACATAGAGGTAACCAGTAGGTGGAGTAACTCCAGGTAGACCAGGTTCTCCAGACAAACCATCATTACCACGTCGACCTATCACAAAGAAACATTAATCTCATTATAAATTTTAACGAAATAATCAACAATCAGTCGTAAACAACTTCATTCTTTTCTAACAATAAAATTCTCAATATCATGACTGGTTGAAACTGAATAATATATTGTACTATATATTTATAGTATCCACAAATATCTTACCTGGTGCACCATCCAAACCTGGTAAACCATCAACACCACGATCACCACCATCACCTTTCTCTCCAGGGAAACCGGGTAAACCGGGTTCACCAGTTGGACCATCTAAACCAGGTAAACCTTCAAACAAAAAATAACGGAAATTTAGCATTTCTGATATCTTTCAGAATCACCTTGGCAATCCATTAGTCAAAGTCTAAAAGTTGACAAAATAAATGAGGTCAAAGTTCAAAACTCACTATACCAAAAAAGCAACAAAATGACATACCAGGTGATCCAGGTTCTCCTTTAAGTCCTTGTAAACCAGGTCTGCCAGGTAATCCATCAAGACCGGGACTACCTCTATCTCCTTTGGGTAATTCTCTAATCTGTACACTGGCAGGTAATCCAGGCTCTCCAGGTGGACCTTGTAAACCAGGTAAACCTAACAACAAGACAAAAAGAGATCAACCAATGTCTACCAATCAGCTCTATCCTATTTGAGATTACTCAATCCATTCTCTCCTCAACTAAAAGACTGTACCCTACTCGTTAACATTTCATTAAATGTATTCATGATTACATCAGAATATTTGCTTAACACAAAAATTACCTGAATCTCCTTTGAATCCATTTGAACCGTCAAAACCTTGAGGTCCTGATTCTCCTGGTCGTCCTGGTAACCCAGGTAAACCACTATCTCCCTTCTCTCCTGGTAAACCATATTGACCTGGTAAACCAGGTGAACCTATTAATAAAATGAAGCATAAATAAATATTTAATTTGAGATTTGATACCTAAGCCTTTTTCTTGCCTTTTCACATCTACAAGAATTAGATATTTCATTCCTAAGTTTTGATCCTCACCTTTAGGACCTTGAATACCAGGTAATCCACTGCGACCAGGTTCACCACTGATACCACTATCACCTCGTTCACCTTTAAGTCCAGGTAGACCAGGTAATCCATCTTGTCCGGGTAATCCTCTATCACCCTGTAATCCTGAAAAGCAAAATTAAAGTAAAAAAGTTAATAAAATACTAACCAATAAGAAGGAACACAAAGTGGATGTATACACTAATATACTTAGAGTATTGCAACCAATATTACTTTGGAATAAGGATTACGTGGTTGAATGGATCATTGTCGATACTTCTCATAAAGTAATCACCTGGTCTTCCTGGTAATCCTGCATCACCCTTCTGTCCATCACGTCCAATACCAGGTAACCCATCATCTCCCTTTGATCCAGGTAAACCATCTAAACCAGGTAAACCTATAGAATATATAATTAATTTGAATTTAGCTGCAGTCAGTATGAGTTTTCAAGTTTAAAGGAACAGCATGCCAAATTATATATAAATATTTAAATAGTACTAAAAATGTATGAAAAGCGCATAATTCCTTCAAAATACCTCAAACTAGAAATTTCACTTTCTATTTCTATATTTGTCTTTTCTATATATGGCAGAGTCATCTTAACTTTCAAACACAGATAATTCTGGACACATATGGTGAGCTGTAAATGCTATTACTGATTAGCTGGTAAGATGGGTCAAACAGATGACGAACCTATCTCTTAAAGGATATGCTGTCAGAAAAATTAACAAAAGGATCTCGTTTTAATGTAGTAGGCTAAGTCAAATTTAAAGTTTCTACCATCATTTGAATAATGAATTTTCTAATCTTCTGTGCAAATATCAATGCATAACAATAAAGGTGTTATTTTGTCAATGAATCAGAATACAACTAAAATTGTCATGTTGACTGTCTGGAACTTTACCACATTTCAAAACCAGGGAGGTTGAGAATTTCATATCCAAAGCATGTGTAGAAAGCATAAGAAGATGATACTTGTAAATTTTAACTTCTACAAGACCATAATAAAACATACCAGGATTTCCCTTTAGTCCTGGTAAACCATCAAGTCCAGCTCTGCCTGGTAATCCAGGTTCTCCTTTTGGACCATCAATAGATTGACCTGGTAAACCGGGTAAACCATCTTGGCCAGGGAAGCCTGAAAAATTGGTGAAAGGAACCAAAAAAATGATAGATTATAGTTCAGGTGATAGTCATCTTTTCTCATGATTGCTTTTGCCACTGTTCCAAAAAACATCAGACAAAAATCAATGCTACGAGGATTGACCAGGGCTAGTAAAACTGGAAACATGAAACCAAGCTAGATGCCCATGTAGTATTTTTTCCTGTTTGCTTTCTTTGATTGGTGCAATAATAATGATAATGCTAACCTCTGTCTCCTTTTAGACCAGCAGGGCCAGGCAATCCATCCAAACCTGGGAATCCAGAATCTCCTTTAGAACCTAAAAATAGATCAAAATAAAGATCAAAATAGATCCAATCAGAGCTAGCTGTATATTTATATCAAATGGAATAAACTGAATTTTAAAAACTCTGTTAATTTCCAAGTGAGCAAATTCCAAATTTACTTCATTAAATATTGATCCTAATTATGTTCATATTCTATTTTTTTATTTATTTAGATTATTCCATTTCTTAAATTTGAATCTCTAAATAACAGAAGGTAATTCAACCTACCACGTAATCCAGGTTGTCCAGGTAAGCCCGATTCTCCCTTAAGTCCAGATAAACCTGGTAGACCAGGTTGTCCGTTCTCTCCTCTTTCTCCAGATAATCCAGGTTGGCCTAAAAGATAAAAAAAAATGAAAATCCTCACCAATTTTCTCTCAATAATTTGTAATATTAAATTATAACTGATTAACTGAATATGTTGAATTGGAATTTTGTCAAATTAAAAATGGATGATAATTACCTGGTTGTCCGTCTAAACCATTTAAACCAGGTTGACCTTTAGGTCCAGATAAACCAGGTAAGCCAGGTCTACCATCGTTGCCTCGGTCACCCTTCAGTCCAGGGCGTCCATCCAATCCTGGTAATCCTGACTGACCCTTGGGACCTGATTGTCCAGGTAAACCGGGTAAACCTGCATCTCCTTTAAGTCCAGGAACTCCATCTAAACCAGGTAAACCAGGTTGTCCAGGTAATCCAGATTCTCCCTGAAACAATCAAAGATAATTCTTAAAATTAAGGAATAAATCATGAATGTTAAACAACTTCATTGTTCAGGAAAATGGACAGAGTTCAGTATTTCACGATGTAAGCAATAAATAATTAATCTTAAACCTTAATTAGATAAATAACCTTGGCAATACCTTAGATCCTTGTAACCCAGGGAATCCTGGTAAACCATCATTACCCTTGGGACCAGCCAAACCAGGTAATCCAGGTTCACCATCTCTTCCTGGTAATCCAGGCATACCATCATTACCAGGAGTACCATATCCATCATTACCAGGTTGTCCTTTAGATCCAGGGGTTCCAGGTAAACCTTTAATAATTAAGAAATACATCTTTGATATATCAGGTATTAATACATTAATACTTATACATCATTCAGTTTATCCTTATCAAATAATCCTCTGATTCTGCAAATTTGTTTCATTTTTTCCTCAAAAACATTTTTGATAATGATTCCCAAATGCTGAAGAAAGAACTTTGCATTCAAGACACATACAATAATTAAATTCATCATATCTTTAAACAATGTTGAAAAAGAACCAAGAACCTTGTATATTATAATCAAATGTACTCACCAGGTAGACCAGCTTCTCCAGGAAGTCCATTTAGACCAGGTTCACCTCTGTCACCCTTCAAACCAGGTAAACCAGATAGACCAGAATCACCTTTCAAACCTGGTAGACCAGGTAAACCATCTGAACCCGGTGGCCCTACAAAAACAAATACATGATACAGTTTCAAAACATATAAACAGGTTCTGGGGAAAGTTTTTGTACTCTAATAGCTATTTAAGTGTCAAATGCAATTAAAAGTTAAATGAACAGGATTTTTTAAAAGTAGCTTGACTAACAAACTTTGTAAAGAAATATTTTTCAAACCTCTTAATCCAGGTAAACCATTGTCACCAGGTGAACCAGGTAATCCTCTATCACCCTTTACTCCAGGTAAACCTTGAAGTCCAGGTAATCCATCTCGTCCAGGTTCTCCATTGAATCCCATTACACCTTGTTCTCCTTTGGCTCCTGTAAATAAATATAATTTGACATCATCTCAAAATGAACATCTTTTTCTATTCTTTTTTTTTTCTTCCACATTAAGGTTGTTGAACAGTTGGCAGGTCTAACCTTTAAAAAAAACCCTATAATCTGAAATTCTTCCAACAAAGATACATTTAAATAAGCCAGGCAAGGTAATATACGCCCACTGGCAGCTTTTTTTTTAATAAAAATATTTAGCAGTACAGTAACAATCACCAGTATGAAATATTCAACCTTCAGTCATACACTTCTTTTGAACTCTTTAGCGCAATACTGAATAATATTGAGTATGAGTTATTGCCCTTGTTCTTGAAATGCGTTCAATTTTGAGCCCATGAAAACTCTAGAAGGCAAATATTCAATCTTCAACCAGGACAGAATAATAAAACCAAGTTTTGTCAAAATCCAGCCAGAATCATGCCTTTTAGTGTTTAAGAGCTAAATTTGAAAGCGTTTTCAAGAACAAGGGCAATAACTCATACTAAATATTTTTCGATTCTTCTGATTTTCAATAGGGTTCATCCTTGGGTGATTACGAACACTCTGCCAAGTTTTGTTAAAATCCATCAAGAAAATCTCTTCTAAAGTGTTTAGGAGCTAAAAATTGAACGCGTTTTCAAGAACAAGGGCAATAACTTATACTAAATATTTTTCAATTTGTCTGATTTTCAATAGGGTTCATCCTTGGGTGATTACGAACACTCATACCAAATTTCTTAAAATCCGTCAAGAACTGTGTCTTGTAGAGTGTTTACGAGCAATTGTGGACGGACATGGGTGACTGCAATATACCCATTTCATGTGGGCGTATAAAAATTAGTCACAAATCAGCAAATAGTGGTCTTCACCCAATCTAAAGGAAAACATTTGTGAACAACTTTGAACTTGTAGTGGCGCTGCAAGCAATCAGATCCTGGTGATGACCATAAAACTAGTTAGAAATACAATTTAAAAACATCTATTTAAATCTCTTATAAGAGCTCATGCTAATCATTCCGGCACGCCTTGCATCACTTTAAATTTGACTTTTCTGAAATTAGCATATCTCAAATAAATATTCCAAATTATTATATTTATTACTCAGATGTTTGAATCCTTACCTGGTAATCCAGGAAGACCATCAATACCAGGAGTACCAGGAAGACCTCTTGGTCCATCCAATCCAGGGAGACCAGGTTGTCCAGATAATCCAGGTAAACCACCATCACCCTTCTGTCCAGCTAAACCAGGTAGACCTGGTAATCCAGCCTCTCCTTTAACTCCAGCTTGACCTATTAAAAAAAAATAATTGCTATTTTAAGTAAATGACGTTAATTGGCGGTAAAGCTTAGTGACTTCTTTCAAAGGCTAAATAGTTCTTTGATATTGGAAAAAACCTTCTAATTGTACTCTTGTAATCTTCAGGAATTTGTCAATGTTGATTTCTTAACATGAGTGTTCTTCCTGCGGGTTGTGAATCTCATCAAATTGGTTAAGACTCATGTTGAAACATCTTAATTGTAACAATGTGATCTTTCTTTTGGTTTCAACTTGATACTCAAGGCCATAACTTGAAAACCTACCAGGGACTCCAGGAAGTCCAGGTTGACCATCTAAACCAGGTAGACCAGGTAAACCCTCAGGTCCAAAACTACCTTTGGGACCAACAGGACCATCTAAACCAGGTAAACCAGGCAAACCAGCTGAACCTTTAACTCCTTGTAAACCAGGTAATCCAGATGGACCTAAATGTATCAATGCAAGTACAAATAAGCAAATATTTAGAAACTATCTTGAAATACTATAAACTAGAACTGTTCTAATAACAGTACTAATGCAGGGCGGGTTACGACATTCAGGTACATACGAAGATGGTCTATTGCAATTACATTGATGTAAATACTTTTTCTGCATCTCTAAATGCAAATATCCAAAAGTGCCTGGAGTTTAAAGTATATTTACTAGGAATAAAAGAATATTTGTCAATTAATGAAGATCAAGTTTGATGAAATCCGGATAAGATATTACCATCAAATTTAGAATTGGATTATACACATACATACCAAGTTTAGTGAAACTCAGATAAGAAATAAGAAAGTTGGCAATGCGCATGCGCACAACAAAAATTCAATATTTCCATCAAATTTAGAATTGAATTATACACATACATACCAAGTTTAGTGAAATTCAGATAAGAAATAAGAAAGTTGGCGATGCACATGCGCACAACAAAAATTCAATATTTCCATCAAATTTAGAATTGAATTATACACATACATACCAAGTTTAGTGAAATTCAGATAAGAAATAAGAAAGTTGGCAATGTGCATGCGCACAACAAAAATTCAATATTTCCATCAAATTAAGAATTGGATTATACACATACATACCAAGGGTCATATTAGGGTCCATATTAGGGTCCATATTTAGACCCCTATAAAATGGGAAAGAGTTGTCTGACCCCAAAGGTCAAAAGGTCATCAGATAGACAAGGTCATAAATTATCTTCACAGTTAATATGAAGGTCATCAAAGGTCAAGGTCAGAAGATATACGCCTTTAAACTTTGAAAAAAAACATCTGTTCGTATAAAAAAAAGGCAAAACCGAAAATCAAAATTTTGCTTCACACGAATTGTAGACTAACGTTTATAGTATCGTTTGACACAAAAATTACACAAATCGGATAAATAATGGCTTCTGAATAGGAATTTTCGCAAAATGAGGCAAATCAAAATGGCGCCTTATTATTGCTTCTTGTACGTATTTTTTTAGTTTAATAGGTTTGTATTAATGACACTAATATCATGCATATGTTAGTTTGGGCATAACTCAATTCCACTTGAAAGTGACTTCACCGGAAGTACTAACTTCGAAACCGGAAGTGATGCAAAAATTTTGAATGCGTTTTTCTTATTCCCCCATGGCTGGCTGTCTTTTTTTTATAAGTTTCAAATCGGTCCGACAAATAGCAACCGAAATAGCATATTTCGATTAATTTCGACAAAAAAAAGTATCGAACTAATTTGCAAAAATCAAATTTTTTCAACTGCCATCATGTGTCCGTTGTTATAAGAAGTAGAATAAAGGAAACCCGAGCAAATTCGGTCGATAAATACGCCCACTAGAGCCCACTTTCTGTTTGTTGTTAACGTCGCTTCATGTTGCTCAGAAAATTTTTGTTTTACATTCAGTACACAGTTAGCCACGAGTTTGAAAGTGCGACGAAATTAGTTTTTTCATACCTGTTGCTGTTTCTGAGAACTGAGCTCCCGGAGTGAAGAAAAAATAAAAAAATAAAAAAATAAAAAAAATAGCCAGAACGAAAACAAAGCAACTCATACCTTCAGGTCCAGGAAGACCAGGTAATCCTCGCTCACCAGGGAAACCAGGTAGGCCAGACTGTCCTTTCGGTCCAACTAAAGCTTCTCCAGGGATACCAGATTCTCCTTTAGCTCCTGAATAGTTCAAATAGACATTAATTCATTGTTATGAAAATTATATATTTTTGATGAGATAAAAGTCTCTTTTCATAAAAAAAAAAAAATTATATTTCTCTTCAAAAGTTGTTAAATTTACTAATGCTTACACTGAAGAAGTTTCTACCACAAACTTAAGGGTGTTAAGTAGTTTAAAATGCAATACAAACCAGGTAAACCAGGTAATCCAGGTAACCCACTATCTCCCTTGATACCAGTTAAACCATCTTGTCCAGGTAAACCAGGTAAACCATCATTTCCTCTCTCTCCAGGTAACCCTCTAGGTCCTGGTGTTCCAGGTAAACCATTCTCTCCAGGTCCACCTTTCATGCCGGGTAAACCAGGTAAGCCATCTCGACCAGGGTTTCCTGAATGAAGAAATTATATTAAACATTAAATATCTATCTGGTGTGATCTTGGTAAGAATTTGGGCTTTTTGTGTTATTTGATACTTTTCAGGGATTTCAAGGTTCATATAAACAGTCGCCTTTCATGAAAACAAACGTTACATCCAAAAATATGTTGCCAGGCAATTCTAATTATTTTCAATTTTTCAGATTTTCAATGAGGATCATCCTTGGGTGATAACAAACATTCACACCAAGTTCCATCAAAATCCGTCAAGAGTGTTTACAAGCATTTTGAGAGCAAGGGCAATACACTTAATATTTTTGAATTTTTCTGATTTTCAATAGGGTGTCTTACGATTGTTTACAAGCAATTGTGGATGGACGGACCGCCGGACGGAAATTGGTGTTGGCAATATACATTTCATGTGGGTGTATAAAAATGATGGGATACAGTGTTTAATAGTTAAGTCAAAGCTGGGTGACCCTGACTTAAAAACAGACAATATCAAGTTCAGAAGACAAGACACACAATTTTCATGAGATCCAGCAGAAGCTGCCATACATACCTTTAGGACCATCAAGACCAGGTAAACCACTTGAACCAGGTCGACCAGGAATACCAGCTGGACCAGGATCTCCTCGTTCACCCTTCAATTTGGTCAAATCAATTGGTACATCACCTAAAATAAAAAATAACAAGTTTTAAATTGAGAGCAGATTATAATATAAATATTATTCTTGCTTAAATTACTTTAAGTCATGACATGTCATGAATTTGTTTTGAAAATGAGAGTATTTAAATATTTCAAACTTAAATAAATCTCCAAAACAAATTCAACAAGCACCTTCATACTCCTCTTCCAAAAAATGAATTACATAAAAGACAACAGAATGAAATGACTCACCAGCTTCTCCCTTCATTCCAGGTAAACCTTGTAAACCAGGTAATCCAGGCATACCAGGATCTCCACGTTCTCCTGTTTGACCAGGAATTCCCACTCCAGGATCACCTCTTAAACCAGGAATACCAGGCTCACCAGGAAGACCTGGTAAGCCATCCAAACCAGACACACCTTTAACTCCCTAAAATGAACATCATGTCTAAAACAAGTCTAAAATATTATCCAGGTCATAATGATAGTCCATGTTTCACAAAAAAGTATCTAAGGATGATTTTAGAGTTAAGTTATGTGATTTGATTGGTCAGTAAAATCAGATAACATGGTTTCTTAAAATTTACGTCCACTTCCCTGATAAATTTTGGGTTATATCAAGTGTCAAATCGTATACTCAAAAAACGTTTACCATGATCTCATTGTCATATATAATCACATCAAATTTCATTTAAATCAGGTGAAAACAAATATTGACATGCTTTTACCAAGTCAAGGGCAATAACTCAAAAAACATTTACCAAGATCTCATTGTCATATATAATCACATCAAATTTCATTTAAATCAGGTGAAAACAAATATTGACATGCTTTTACCAAGTCAAGGGCAATAACTCAAAAAACATTTACCAAGATCTCATTGATCATACCAAATTTCATTTGAATCAGATGAAAATTTTGACATGTTTTTAGGTCAAGGGCAATAACTCAAAAAACATTTACCAAAAAATCGTCAATTTGAACTTAACTAAGATCTCATCAATATAAATGTTTACACCAAATTTCATCTCTATTGTGTTAACAAGGTGCGACAGACGGATTACAATATACAACATTATAATGTGGGTGTATAAAAAATTGTATCCTTACAGATTCTCCCTTAATACCAGGTAATCCAGGAGCACCAGATGGACCTTGTGGACCTGCTGGGCCTCTTCTTCCACCTTCACCAGTCAATCCACTGTCTCCTCTATCACCCTTCAAACCTGAAGAAGATTTGGATGTATCGATTTTTAGCTTTTTCAGTAAACTTGATCCCCAAGCTTTTCTACATCCTTACACAATCTTAGCACTCAAGAATACTTGATTTATTCATTAGAAACATTAATTATTCAAACAATAAGCATGATTTGAACGAGAAAAATAGGCATAGGTAACTTTAACTGTTTGTTAATAATTTGAAAAGAGTTTAAATGTGAAAACACCCAGCAATAGTGTTCTCCACTGAATCATTATTTTTGTATTACAGTAATACCTACCAGGAGGACCAGGTAATACTTCAGCGGTAGCAGATTCTCCCTTCTGACCTTTGTCTCCAGATAAACCAGGCAGACCAGATTCTCCCTATATTAAATACAATCATACAGATTACTACAGATACATGGAATATCAGAGTATTGTAACAGTTGTAAAAGTTCTCACAGATTTTAATCATTTGAAGGCGGTTGTGTCCTGCAATTTGACGGTTGTGTCCTGCCATTTGATGCTACTTGACGGTTGTGTCCTGCCATGTGATGGTTGTGTCCTGCCATTTGATGGTTGTGTTCTGTCATTTGATGGTTTTACCTTGTCCCTAGTTAATTGGTTGTTATGTCTCTGAATTTGGCAAATGTGTTATATACTTTTTCACTTTACATTGCTGGACTCAAATGCCACGTTTCACAGCAATTCTCTTCAGTATATTTAAGATACATATTTGTATGCTACTCTGTTGAGTGCATGGAGCATGAAATTCTGTACAAAATAAAGTAATAAGGAAAGTTCATACTTACAGATGGACCAGGTAAACCAGGCAAACCAGTTGGACCGTCCTCTCCAGGTTCTCCCTTAGCACCTTCAGGACCGTCTAAACCTCTCTGTCCTGGTAAACCAGGTAAACCATCCAAGCCACTTGAACCTTTCTCTCCTTTAGTACCAGGTCTACAGGATTCACAGGATCCTCCTCTATCACCTAAATAGATAAATGATATAATTCATTTCTGTATCTTTCTCATGTAGCATTTGGGTTTACATGTACTGTATATTGAATCCTTATAGAAAAAGAAAATGTGGAATTAACTCCTGTTCAATAAACTAAATAAGATATATTTTGATGGCTACATCATGTTATACTACTAAAAATACAAAATGAATTAAATATCAGGATACAAGATTTGTCAATATTTGCAGAATTCAACATACTTAATACATTAATAAAGTTGTAGTAATAGTGTTCAATAATAAATGTGTCAAGCATCAAACATAATATATAACGAACCTTTGTCACCAGGGAAACCTGGGGTCCCATCTCTTCCAGGTCGACCTTCAAACCCTCTTTGACCAGGTTCACCTTTCAGACCAGAAGGACCTGGCAAGCCTTTAGAGGAATTTCCAGGTGGACCAGGTAAACCATTCAAACCACTTTCTCCCTTAATACCAGGCAATCCATCTAAGCCAGGTCGTCCTGCAGGACCTCTTTGTCCAGGAATCGACAAACCAGCTTCTCCTTTAGGACCACGATCTCCTTTGACTCCAGGACGTCCTGAGTTTCCAGGTCTTCCATCTATACCACTGATACCTTGAATAAAAGACAAATCCATGTATTTTATAAAATCTTAATAGTAAGAAGATAATTGTCAAAAATTTTCTCTTCAATGGAAATGCGCACAAACAATGTTTAAGGTTTTAATCTTACCAGGTGGACCGTACTCTCCCTTTTGACCCTTAGGACCATCTAACCCTTGCCGTCCAGCTGGACCAGGTAATCCAGGACCTCCAGGAATACCAGGAGGACCTCTAGGACCTTGAGGACCAGGAAGACCATCACTACCAGGGAAACCATCTCTACCGGGTAATCCAGGTAAACCAGCAGGACCAGGGGGTCCATCTCCTCCTTTACCCTATAAAACATTTCAAAATTATGTTAAAATGGTGTGCAATGAGGGCAATTTTTAAAATGCCTTTAATATATGTTCATCTTCTATAAATATCAGACAATCCAATGGATCAAATACCCAAATTTCTCTAGGATATGCATGCAAATTAATCTCAATTAATCTCAATCTCCCAGATGAATATACTCAGAGACAGAAAATAACTTACACCAGCAGGTCCAGGTGGACCTCTGACACCAGGTAAACCATCTAAACCAGGTAAACCACGATCTCCTTTCATACCAAACAATCCAGATAAACCAGGAACACCATCCATACCAGTATCACCCTTGGAACCAGGTAAACCAGGCAAACCTGGGAAACCTTGTTTACCCTAGAAAAATACAATCAATCAATATAATCATTTCAGCTATCTCCAAATTCTATAATCGCTCTCCATGTGTTGGAAGGACATATATCTAAATACATAAAAGACTTGAAAAACCAACAGTGTAGAAAAGACTAAATTTTTGGGTATATCTTTTTGAAGGGGTAAAATGGAATACATCAGGCTAAAAGATAGCTTCCCAGGCAAGGTAATATACGCCCACTTGTAGCTTTGATTTTCACTAAAAATATTTGGAAGTACAGTAACAATCACCAGTATGAAATATTCAACCTTCAGTCATACACTTCTTTTGAACTTTCTGGGTCGATACTGTATAATATTACCAAGTTTTATCAAAATATGTCAAGAATGATGCCTTTTAGTATTTACGAGCTAAAAATTGAATGCGTTTTCAAGAACAAGGGCAATAACTCATACTAAATTTTTTATGATTCTTCTGATTTTCAATAGGGTTTATCCTTGGGTGATAAACACTCACACCAATTTTTGTCAAAATCTGTCAAGAATTGTGCCTTCTAAAGTGTTTAGAAGCTAAAAATTGTTTGTTGCAACTACCAAGGAAAGTGACAAGGAAAGTGACATCATTGAATCTCAACTGACATTTCATGTGTGTCTGTCTCTGAGGATGAGGTTCTAATTTTTGGCCCAGTATAGCAGAATATTGTTCATAGCTCCTTAATTTTGAAAGTCTTATCCAATCTAAATATTTCAATTATGTCTGCTTTACTCATGGAAACTGTGTACCGGTAATCAATACATGGAGAGATATATACTTACTCGAGGACCAGCAATACCGGGAACACCCTTTTCACCTTTCATACCTACTGGACCAGGCAATCCCTACAATAACACAATCAAACTTATAATATAGATAACACTGATCATTTATATCACTACTTGTATCATTTATATCTTTCATAAACAACACAAAACTATTACTAAACAGCACATATCATTTATATCTTTTATAAACTACAAATATCATTTATATCTTTTATAAACAACACATATCATTTTTATCTTTTATAAACAACACATATCATTTATATCTTTTATAAACAACACATATCATTTATATCTTTTATAAACTACAAATATCATTTATATCTTTTATGAACAACACATATCATTTTTATCTTTTATAAACAACAAATATCATTTATATCTTTTAAAAACAATACATATCATTTATATCTTTTATAAACAACACATATCATTTATATTTTTTATAAACAACACATATCATTTATATCTTTTAAAAACAATACATATCATTTATATCTTTTATAAACAACAAATATCATTTACGCATATCATTTATATCTTTTGTAAAACTAACATACAGGTATATAAAACAAATTCACATTAACTTGTATGCCTGATGTCAAACTCTTTATAAAATCAGTTGCTTTTATCTCAAAATTTTATAATCATCAGCACCAGTTGGTTTTGTATTGATCAAATGTCATTCCCAAGTTTTAAAATATTTATTTCTTTCTATGGCACCACTTATCAACTTTTCACATATCTTTAAGAACATACATTGGTCTTTTATTTATGTTAAATATACCAATATATATATATATACCAATGTTATTTTATAAGAAAGGTGACTTAGGAATTTATATGTTAAATTAACTGTTAAACATAAAAAATCCTCTCACTAGGCCAATGACCATAGGCTATTGACCTAGTTTCTGATTCATTGACCTCATTCCAAACCTCTGACAAACTTCCTATTTAAAACAATATAATATATCCTGTAATTCTTACACGTACAATTTTCCAGAATTTCAATTGCTGGTTAACACATTCATAGAATTTTATTTTGATATTTCATAATTCTAGGTCATTTTTCAATGGAATACCTAAATGACATTTGACAGGTACTTGACTAATAAATAGTTAAATCAGGTATTTTGTTCGTTAAATTTCCAATGTTCTTAATGTTACAAGAATATCAGGACAGTGTTCAGGAGATTTGTTTTCACTAGCCTGAGGTAAAACCAGTGGCCCAAAACCAAAATTATATTGTAGATTTGCTTTTCATCCCATTTGTGTGTATTATGTACACTGCCATTGGCACATGGGAGTAAATGTTAAATCATTAACATATATTTAAGTAGCTATTTTTTAATAATAAAGTTAGATAGGAATCTTAAGAATATGCTACAACAGTGAATTCCACAATTTATCTTTGATAACCATTTGACTGATAAGAGGATACATGGTGGGAAGTTGATTAAGACTGATATATTACCATATTGAAAAAGGGTTGAATCTTTTTCTAACATCTTCTATTTTAGAGGCGAAAATGGCCAAGGATGCATTGTGTCATGTAATTGAGCTCAAAATAAGATTTATGCTGTTGTATTCCATGTAAATTTTCAACATGAAATGCACTATTTTGTGAATATTTCATTGACAGCAAATGCCTCATGATGACCAAACTTGGTATTTCTTTTATTTATGTATTTCAAATCCACCAAGACCCTCTTATTTTATTTTGAATTGGGCTACAGTCTAGTATTTTCTTGCTTGTGTAAACATGGCAAATTAAGAATGCATAACAGCAACAGCTCTAAAACATATTGGAATTGTAAACAAAACATACAATTTTAAAATAAGTTTCAACTCTTACTGCAGTTATAATGTTATATAAAATATACTGTTCACCATTCTGAATAGACTTTAAATAGAAACCATATGGCATGCACTCTACACTGATAGTTAGAAACATTTATAAGGACATTTCCTTCCTCTTGGTTCTTTAAATGATTGCTATGTCTTGATGATCTTTTAATATTTTTCTATTCCTGGCTCCAAAGTGGATTGATGACATCATAAAACAAGTTAAATATGATGACATTATCTTGGTGGTAAATATTAAACTGGCTCATTTACCGTTAATACCTTTGACTATTTCTTTAATTTTTCTGGCATAGAATCAAAACTGTATGACATTTTCTATTTTGATAATGTAACCACCATGTTAACAAGCATGTTAAGCTTACTAGGCAATATATCTCATAAGCTGAATGAAATGCTTACCTGTAATCCAGGAGGACCATCATAACCAGAGGGACCAGAAGTACCAGGTTCACCCTACAAAAATGTATTAAAATCTTTTATAGTGCTTTAGAAATCTTTCTCTTCTAATTCATACATGATCAAACAAGTATTTTTATGAAACATCTTCCTCTATTCCCGCTTCTGATTGATATTTTGACAGTTGTCAGCTGGAGTAGAGTGCGAAAAAATGATCCTGTTAAAAAGACATTCTACACCTAACGAAATTGCCTTTTTTTCTAACATTATATTAATTAAGATGATTATAAATTAGTGTTAGGCATCACTGGAACTTTTGTTTTGTTAGTATCACGTGACTCTGTAACCTTTGAACTTTTGGCTGGGCATGCAGTTTTAAATGGCTGATGCTAGATCAGTTTTGTAAAAAAACACTTTGATAGAACAGGAGACGTGACATAAATGGTGTAGGGACAAAATGATGGTAAGACTGAACTACAAAATATTCATCTTTCCAAATATGTCTGGGGTTTGTAGATGCAAGGGATCTAAATAAGTTTAAAAACCTGCACTTTCAGAGATGCGGAATCTTCCCATTTAATAGGGCCTATTTTTTTCTGTCTCTACACCAGCCCACATTTCTCCAGATAGCGATCAGAGGCTGGAATAGAGACAGATGTTTTAGCCTTTGCAGTGTATGAGTGCCTTTTAGGCCATCAGAAAATAGTCAAAACAAAGCTTACCTTCATTCCCTTCATACCACGGTCTCCTTTAGGACCAGTTAATGTTCCAGGTGGTTGTACAAATGGGTTAACTCCAGGGGGACCAGGTGGACCAGGGGGACCTTTGTCACCAAGATCACCTTTTTGTCCAGTAAATCCAACACCCATATTACCTTTTTCTCCGACCTCACCTCGGAATCCAGGAGGACCCTAGAATAAAGTTTATCACAGTTTATTTACCAGAACTCATATTTCTAAGTGGAAATACCAGAAGATATCAGGAAAGAACTAAATGATATCAGGAAAATACCAGCAGATATTTTTGGACAAATTCATTAATACAATTCAAAGAACTACATTAAAAGTATTACATTGAAAGTAAATTAACATACCATTCTTTTTGCCCAAAAATAATGGTGGACTTATACATTGAAGAGGAAAACACAATAAACAATACATATTCTATTTTCACAGTGAGTGGAAATTCAATTAAGATACATAATAACAGAGTTTACAAGTATATATTTTTCATTAAATTCCTTTTGGCTCAGAAATTCTAAATTTTTCAAAATCATATCTTACCTGGGGACCAATATCACCTTTTAAACCCTGTGGACCAATAGGACCATCAATACCAGGGCTACCCTATACAAGATACAAATATAATGTTAAAAAATAAATTTTCTTAAAGAAATACTACTCCCATTTGAACTACAAATTGACAAATAAAAGTTGTAAAAATATGAACAATTGAAGAAATCTTAGAACAAGAACATGAGGCAGCATTATTATAAGGAATCTTCAGTTTATGTTCGAGTCTTAGGCCTTATGTTGATAACTGAAAGACAGTTTATGCAATACTTTGCCTCTCAAATTTCAAGACAGAAATCACAAAAAATCATTGTTATTTCTTTGTTAAAAAACACTATTATATAATACTTACAGGTATTCCAGATAAACCATTAGCACCAGGATCACCCTAAAAATATAGGTTAATTTGTTTCATTGATTGTCAAGTAATATCAGTCATCTTAAAGTGACAAACTTTATCTTAGTCTGAGAAACAGAAATTTCTAATCCACTTAAGATAAGTTAAAACTTAAAAAGACATCTATAAAAATAGAAGGAGAACTTCCTAATGAGGTATTTTTGAAGGAATTTTGCAATTTCATTCATTCTAAAATCCCTGAGGACAATTTACATATAGTTGCAACCCAAATCAACCAACAAAACTGGCAAATCTGTCCCTTCAATGGTGGATTTAACACATTGACACATTGGTTAGTCCAGGATTATTATGCTGATCAATGAACGATGTATGTTACCATCAACAACTACATGATTATATTAGTTACCATTGACTAATGTAGGTTACTACATGATTATATTTGTTACTATTGACTAATACAAGTTCTTACAAGGTTATATTTGTTACCATTGACTAAGGTTAATAAAGATGGTTACCAAACTAAATTTACTTACTTTTTGTCCTTTAATTGCAATACCATCTCGAGCAGGTTCACCTTTTTGACCCTTGGGACCAGAAATACCAGGGGAACCTTCCAAACCAGGTAGACCAGAATTACCAGGGAAACCAGGTTCACCCTAAATAAATACAAGGTACATGTTTTTAAAGTAAGAATTTGTTAGCTCAAAGTCATTCCTTCCAGAAATGGAATCCTGTTAGCAGATTAAAACCTAAATTAATCAGAACTATATGACAGAAATTAGAGTCTGAAAGATAAAGGCAGGAAAACAAATTTACAAAGGTAAACTCAAGGCATATGAAATCAGTTTTTTGATGGGTTTTGCTATAAATGTTATATATCATTGAGTTTTATCCATTTTATTATATAAAATCAATCTTTTTTGGACTTTTTCGTGCTCTAAAAACAAAATATGAAGCAATACCTCCTTTAAATTTCATTTCAATAGTCTCTGTTACTTCACACATAGCCTAATAAAAATCTTATTTCTCATGAAAATATGTTAAAGAGTTCTTAAAGACTTGAAGATCAAAATCTCAATGTGGTTTCAATCAAACTTCAAGAAAGTCAAGAGTGAAAGAAGCTTAAAGTTTATTTATGTTAGTCAGGAGGTTAAACTTTCATCAATTTACCAAATTATACAACATAATAATCTTAGTCATCCACAGGCTGTCCACTTCACTTCTTAAACTTACTTTTACCCAATTTGGACAAATTAAATTTTTGTCCGTTATCTATTGCCAGTTTGAGACAAATTCAACAATATGATTTTCATGTATGTCTGAATGCACCAAATCAATTCAATTTTTTCATAAATTTTCATTGGGGAGAACCCTCTTCAACTACATGGTCTGCTTCCACAGAGCTGCCATATTGTGGAATCAACCTCGACATTTGTTCCCTTATCAAGTCAATCTGACCGTATTTGTGCCTCCAGTCTTGCACATTGCAGAAAATGTATTGAAACTAACTAGCCAAAATTGTCCAAAATGTGGTTATTTTTTTAAATATGTCGATCTATCTTTAATTTTCCTATATTCATTTATCTTTTGATGCTTTGAAAAATTTGGAGAAATATCAAATTGACTCTACCAATTGTATTCTAAGCATAAAGCAATATGGTTGTCTCACTGAGGTGAGATGACCTCATAAAGATAAGAGTCAGACAAGAAAATGGCAACTAAGAAGGCAGTCTACAGGGTACAGCAACAGTAAGTAACACCTCATAAAACATTGAGGGTCAGACACATAAAACTGATTGAAATTCCTTTACTTGCAGCAGGCATTTATTGCTGCCAAAGGTCACAGGGGTCATTTTCCTAAATTCACTGGAAATGAAACTAAACTGTCTCAAGTATGCTAAATGATTCCAGCCATATTTAACAGCTTTCATGTTTTTCTATTTGGAATTGACTTCCTGTGTATAGAGGTCAATTTATACTCATAATGTGCTGCATGGTTGAAATTTACTGCCAACTTCCTGGCACCACAGTTATTCTTAACTTCAGTATGGCCACTTACATAAATACTAAATTATAAATAATATGTTTCTATTATAAGCCAGAAACAGATCAAATTTGGAAGATGTAAGCCCCAAATTTCCAATTTTCATTGTTAACCTATAGTTAACGACTAAAAAATCAAATAGAATATCTTTGACTTAATTTGCAGTGTAGTCAAGCAGTATATAATGAGGTAAATTTTAGCATAACAGTCGCATACTCTGATAACCTTACCTGTGTACCATTGCAGCCATCTAAACCATTCATACCACGTGGTCCAGCTGGGCCAGGAATACCCTAAAATAAATATAGCATTTTTACTTTACTTAGTAAAAGTCACTGTTTTTTTGTGAATCCAAATGTTTTAAATTTGTCAACAAATGTATTCTCATGGTAAATTTGTGGATTCTTTTTTTCAAAAGACTTCATTGTAAATAAATTCACGAAAACAAGCCCATACAATCAATACATTTCAACTTTGCAGACTGCAAACAAGATTTACATTTAGCATTTGAAGTATCATTTGCAATAAAATTTGAAAATCAAATTTAATGATAAAAAATTAGTATATATACTCAGATAAGAAAAGGTATGAAACTTACAGGGATGCCATTAATACCAGGGAATCCAGGAGATCCCATCTTTCCCTGAAATTAGAACAGAAGTATATCAGAAGCCTGTTTGCATAGCTAAGCCAAAACAGAGGACCGAGGGGTGAATTCTTAATGCTACTAACTGGCAATTTGTCAATTACAGCTTCACTCATTGCTGAAAAATGACAATTTGAAATACAGTATTTTCAGGGTCTGTGAGTAAAAGTCAGGCTATTGTAACATTTTGATTACAATAGCAAAAGTAGAAAATTAAATAACCATTTTTGGTCACCATCTGGGCAATTATTTCAGGGTTTAGGGTAGAAATTTTGATAGCCACTGACAACAAGGCAAGTGCTAATTGGAACCTCTCTGTCTTCTTTGTTATCTTTCTTTAATATTGTGTGTTTTTTGTAGTTTATATTCATTTAAAATTTTACAGCACAGTCATTGGCTTTAAGATCAAAAAAACAAATTGATATATAGGGTGGTTTCTTTCAAAAATGTAAAATCATGTACAACATTATTTTAAAAAAACATCTTGAGGGAAAAAAATATACTTGGATTATATATTAACACAGAGTTCCCCTTTATCTGCCATTTCAAAATAATACTTACTAATTGATTAGAGTTTTATTTTTTTGAAATTTTGCTTGTTATATGAATCATACATGAATTAGGACAAGAGGGAGTAAAAATAGCTAGGTTCAGGTAATTTGGAGCTTTGCCATTAGATAAAATGAGATCTCCAGCTGTTTTGACAGTAACCTGATAGTGTGGTACTATGGTCCATTTAGGTTGATTCACTCTTTGATTCACAACACCCTTAACTAATTTCACTACTTTTTATGGTCTTTCAAATTTTACAGAAATTATTAGAATTAGGAATATTCTGGTATATTACAGCTTTAAATACAATATGTTTAAGTTTAAGGAGATTCAAGAGTAAGTTTAATGAGACTCAAAAGTAAGGAGATTCAAATGTGAGATTCAAGAGTAAGTTTAAGGATATTCAAAGAAAGTGTAAGGAGGCACAAAAGTAAGTGTAGGGAGATTCAAGAGTAAGTTTAAGGAGATTCAAGAGTAAGTTTAAGGAGATTCAAAAGTAAATGTAGGGAGATTCAAAAGTGAGATTCAAGCGTAAGTTTAAGGATATTCAAAGAAAGTGTAAGGAGACACAAAAGTAAGTGTAGGGAGATTCAAGATTAATTTTAAGGAGATTCAAGAGTAAGTTTAATGAGACTCAAATGTAAGTGTAGGGAGATTCAAAAGTGAGATTCAAGAGTAAGTTTAGGGAGATTCAAGAGTAAGTTTAATGAGATTCAAAAGTAAGTTTAAGGAGATTCAAGAGTAAGTTTAAGGAGATTCAAGAGTAAGTTTAATGAGACTCAAAAGTAAGTGTAGGGAGATTCAAAAGTGAGATTCAAGAGTAAGTTTAAAGAGATTCAAGAGTAAGTTTAATGAGACTCAAAAGTATGTGTAGGGAGATTCAAAAGTGACATTCAAGAGTAAGTTTAAGGACATTCAAAAGAGCCTTTCAAGCTTTATTGGTTGTTATGATAGTCATGCCATTTACGGTCATTGAACAGGACATTGGACAAGAATCAGATTGGTGCGAATTAAGTCCCAAATACACATATATTTCTTTCCTTCAAAGATTATTCTGATGTTCATTTGTGGTGGAATCTTCTTACGAAAGAGTTTTATTTGAATCATTTGTAGTTGTCACGAAAGAGTTTTATTTGAATCATTTGTAGTTGTCACGAAAGAGTTTTATTTGAATCATTTGTAGTGGCCTAACAACATACGGAGGGAACCACAAATTTTTAACACTACTGTTATTCTAGACCTACTGATAAGAAAAACTAAATAAATGTAGTTCTATCTTATTAGACTGCAGGGGGTTCTAGATTACTTGAGTCAAAGGTTAACAAACTTCTGGTCCATCTTGGCCTTGAAATGAATGGAGTTTTACATTCTTTACCTAATGGGAAGTGAAGATAGGCAATGTCATGTAGTGTGCAATGAGGGAAATTTTGCCAGTACAGCTTAAATTTTTTTCAACAGTCAAGGGATCTTTAACATGCACAGTCTTAACACATAGGGCCTTGGTTTATTATCCCATCAACTAGACGCTTTTTCCATGTCAGCCCCTTCAAACTGCATCATGGACACAGAAAAATCTAAAAGTTTCATCTTATCATATGCCGGGATTGGGCTCACAGAGCCACCGCAGCAATTTGCAATATATATATTCCTGGATAAATCATGTCAGGATAAGGTTACAGCTATAGCAGACACCTTACTGATCTAGATATGGTGTATAGGTGTGGTCTAGATTGGTTGTTTGTTTGATTACTCAACTGTTAACAAGAAGGAACATGTTGATCATGTCAAGCCAGTAGGTTAGACTAATATCAACACATGAAAGAGAACATCTTCCTGCAAGTTCAACAGACTTTGGGTGTAATGGTGGCACACAAATATGCTAAATTTCTTGTACAATTGTATTTGATAAGAGAAGTCTAATGAAATCACTAAATGGGTAACTGATTGTTTTGACTGATGCAAAATTAAGAAGAAGACCATAATTACTGACATCACATTTTGAAAAATGGTTCATTTAGAATTTCGGTATAAAAAAAACGTATATATATAATTTTGGTAAGAATATTAATATTTATGCTAAAAATTGCAGACTAATATCCTTCAAGAATCAATGTCCAAAATTGACAAAATATTCTTAAGGTGCCATGTTATTCTTATGTTATTCTTAAGATGAGGTATGTTGTCCAGTGCGGTGTATGGTGCAGGATAATTGATACAGTAGAAAATAGATGAAACAAATCGTGTCCGTACCATGTCCAGATCCGTAACGTGTGTGTTCACTTGTTCTATTATTGTTTGTATTGATCATTTCACACCAGACACCATACCTCGTATATTCGTGGTTTTACTCGGAATAGAAACATTTCATTATTCAACATTTCTCAAACTGACAATTTAGAGATGTAATCAAGGAAAAATATTTAGGTTAATAGCTTGTGTTGAATATATCAAGATAATGTTTTGAATTTAAATGTATTTTCTCACTGAGCAAGCACATTTATATTCGTTGTTGAAAATCTCATAAACTGTCTTACCCGAGCTCCTTTTTCACCACGACCACCAACAGGTCCAGGTTCACCAGAAACACCTTTAGGTCCTAATAATCCTTCTGGTCCTTGAAATCCTTGTTTACCAGGAGGACCAGGGGGTCCAACTGGTCCAAAACTACCCTGTAAATAAAGAAAAAAAAACTCACAAAACCGCCTTTTGCACATTGGCAGAAATTTATATTGCATAGATAAAGAAACAAATTTGTTCTCCAGTTATACTTGAATGGTTACTGGAATTGTTTTGTTTTTTCAATACTGATAAGTTTTGGTATCAGATACTTTGAAGTTTTCAAAGTTCAGAGAGTTGTTAGTTATGTAACTTATGTTATGATCAGAGAAAAAGTGTGCATCAACTCATCAATAGCAAAAAGAATCTTTTCAAAAATTTATTGATGTAAATAATTAGGAAAATCATAAACCAAATTTTTGAAATAGGCCAATAGTGCATCTTTCTGGAATTTTTTGTACATAGTTGAAGCAAACAAGTTTATATATCAAATATCTGAGGCCAGTAACTCACAAAATGTTTATTTTTGTTTCAGTTGATAAGATAACTTAGCAATGTTAACATATACATCTCTTCACAATGTTAAGCTATTATGAACAGTCTTACCTCTTATACCATGCAGCAATTTAGTTAGGAATGTATGTTAGCAAATACAGCCGATCAGAGTTCTTAACAGAAAGGTTGTTAACAATGAGCCATAATATTTACAGTCTTCCTGTCATGGCCTGTGATTAACTGTATTCACTGGCATACAATCCAATCAAATGGCTGCATCTGTGATACAAAGATAGTTGCTATTTCAGTCAAGGTTTAAGTATGGAGTTCGTAATAGAATGAGAATAGGCTGAAGACATTGGTGACATGAAATCTGTATATTGTGAACCAGCATGATGATATAATTGATATATTTGTATATATTAAGACATCTTCAAAGATTGTGGATCACATCCACACTGAACCAGTGTCATCATCTGAAACCCCAGTTAGGGATGAACCTGTCTTATTATGAAAATCAATTGGATCTTAATTTTTTGCTGTGGCAATTTCAATAATCCAGGTCAAGGGCAATAATTCTGGCAACTTATACTTCAAAATAATGAAAGGATGTATAAGACTTTGATGAAAAACACTGGCAAATGTAAACAAACAATTGTATGCATCAAAGTATATATTTGGTCATTTTAGTAAAGCATTCTAGAGTCGTGTTTCAACTTGCAAATGTTCCTAAATGTGACCATAATGCATCAGCTCTCTGACTATAAATATAGAATCAAAGTACTTACCCGTGATCCTTTTTCTCCTATACATTTACATCCACCCCCCTGTCTATTTTGACAATTTACTCCACATAACGGTCCTAAAGGTACATCCCCTCTCTCAGATGTTCTCGTTCGTCCTCTGTCTTGCTGCAAAGAGAAAAAAATCAACATAAGATGACAATAAAAGAAATCAGGGTATAGTAAATAAAGTTGTGAACTCCCAAAAAATAAGAAAGACACCTTTAAGGAGCAAACAGGGAGCAGTAGAAACCTACGTTGATATTATCAACATTGGTATTATAATCCTAATGAAAAGTGGAAGTTTAGCCTGAAACAAGGAAAGCAATGAAATTAATACATGTCCTACTTGTATAAATTCCTAATTGAGAAATGATCCCCGATCGCTTTATTTGTCATTTGAGAAATAAACCCTTTTACATTACAAAACTATTCCATTGTCCAAATCAAAGAAGACTGAATGGATGAATTTTGTGAAATGCTGTCTGAGAACGGCTCCAATTCTGGTCTACCTCAAGGAAGTGGTCTCGGATTGGTTTAGAGAATGGACTCAATAGAGTTAAGAGTCTCCATGTGGTCTGAGAACGCTTCACTGCGCATGCCCAGTTAGCGATCTTCACCTTTCCCCGCAGAATTGCATCATTATTCAGTGCTATTGCTGTTTGCATCCCAGTGACTTCAAGGACTAAAATGCAACTTCTTTGAGAAGAGTTCCACAGATAAGCGTGTCGAAAATATCGTTCTCAGACCACCTGAGTTAACTGTAATGTAAAAGGTCACACTATATTGCAGCTTGGTCCAGATAGAGAACGGTACACTTGATAGCAGCCTGGTATTAAAGTGTTTCCACAAGAACTAAAATTATGAGACAAAACGAAAATGTTATAATGCAATGAGTTAATGAAAGGACATGTTAATATACAAGTCAAAAATACATTCCTAATTTTCATTTTCAGTTCAAGGGAGAAATTTTTTTCTGAATGTGAAATCCAGATGTAATGATGTTGTTTTATACTTAAATATCTTAATGATTTGTTTGTACAAATCACACTAGAAAGCAGAAATCTCAAGAATGGATATAATATTTATGTTGTTGTATTTCAAGCTAACATGCCACTGAAAGAATGTTACTATTCTGTTGTTTTTACTACAATCCTATTAAAGCTACATCTCTGCTCCAGGGTGAAAATAGGGTTGTTAGATCTGAGGCATATCTGTTCAGGTGAGCAACCTAGTTCTGGTTCAGATCTGGTTGCCAACTGAAACTAAAAGGACTAGGCAACCTCATACAGTTGCCATAGGTTAAAATATATTTTACATTTCTTTGGACATCTGGACAATGTGAAGTCAAATCCTTAAAAGTAATATCAATAGTAGATAATTTACATTCTGATCATTTCTCAGATCTCCATGTCAAATCAAATTAGAATATATATATTTTCAACCTTTGATTTTCAATGCACATGTACATACAGTTGATAAAATAATTGTAGTCTGACATCAAATTAGTTTTAAATATTCAAATTTTAAACTAGAAGTCAACTGTTGAACTACAATAAACTGTTAACACCACCCAAAATACACCTGTTGTAACCAATCTTACACTTGTTATACATTCCTTTTAGCTCTTACATATTGCATGAGTAAAGGCTACCGGTAATTATGGGAGTTTCAAAAGTATGAACATTATTCAAAAAGAATTGTCTATCAAGGATCATACTATGTCCAATGTGAAACGACAGCATTGTAGCATTATAAAAACATTAATAATGAATTAAAGCCACCCCAAAGGTCACTCAGCAATAGTTGTTCATTGTAGTAGTAAATATAGTAATAATGTAGTTTTGTGTTGTAATATTGTCACATGCAGTTCGAGTTTCTGCATATTTTGAACAACTTACTATATCAAGGGATTGTAAAATTGTTTTCTAAATTTTTTTGTCATTTATCAGGGACACTGATAGCATCCATTTGCGCCAATTCTCAATCAGACGTCTGTGGTTTCTGCAATTCCAAAACTATGAAGACATCATTTATCGTGAAGGGCCTTAGGAATCACAGACGTCAGATTGAAAATTGGAATCGTGGCAAGTCTGGAATTCTAAAGTTTGCCAAGACGTTTTCTGAAATTTTTATGTGTAAAGAGGACACTGATAGCATTAACTTGCACCATTCCAATATTTAATCAGACATCTGCAATTTCACTAAAACTAAGTGGTTGATGATGTCACTAATTGCGATTAGTTACTTCATCAGACACTAATTTTTAGTGGAATGACATCTGATTGAAAATTGAAATAGTGAAAATTGATTTTATCAGTGCCATATACATACCAGAAGTTGATGTCCGACATCAAATATGAAAGTACAAATAGATAACTAAGGTCAATGATCTTCGATCCTACAAAGGTCGAGGTCAACAAAAGTCGAGGATAAAAATTGAAAATATGAAACTTTTAAACACTTTACCTTTTTTTGAATTACAAAGTTGAACATTTGAGCTTTTAACAACAAACTAGCCAAAGAGATGTAAAAAAGGTTATATTTTGAATAAATGTAATCTATGAGAGTTATGCCCACGTAAAAATATGTAATTTAACCCGGATGTGCAACACCCAAAATGTCAAATTGTGTTTCAAATTTCAAGCTTTGATATACATTCATCAAGCTCAAAGAGACACAAATATTGTAAAAAAAAAAACACTCAAACACCCGAGACCCCATTTGGAGTTTTACAAAAAGTAGGTCATATCAATATGGTGGCCAAAATATCTCTTTCGGTCCAGATTCTTACTTATGTAATAAATTTGACTACCGATCAATATACATTTTGTTGCGCTATATTAAATACATCGAAAGTAGTTCAATCTGAAGTGAAAGTCTGGAAGTGAAGTTAACAGTTTGACCATATTGTTTATTTTAGTAATCTGTCTCTGCATAGAAAATTTCAAATAAATTGGACAAAAAGCAAAAAACTTTCTTTTTTTGGTCAAAAATTGCAAAACCGAAAGTTGCAAGATATTAACATGTACAAAAACTAGAAAATCGGTTCTAGGAATCGCATTTTGGCTCAATTTTATTGGGGTTTTAATTTTTGGAATCTACATATTATATCTGATATGATAGCAGTTTAAAAATTTGAAAATTTGTTGCAGAGATTTTCAGCCAAAAGTTACTAAAGCTAAAGCTTTTAGTTTTTGCACATGTAAATCTCTGCCTCTTTCAGTTTTGCAAAAATGTTCCAAATTATATTTAACAACTATGTTGCTACTACAGAAGGTCTACACATGTAGAAATGTTGCTGTAGCTGTTGCAGCCTTTGCTGTAAAAGGTGTGGAAAAATCAAAAAAAAAAAGAAGAATTGACATTTCAAAAACAATAACCTCTTTACAATCCCTTTCAAACTTGTAAAATATTAAATTTAGTAGCTTTATTCTGAGAGTATAAGTTTCAATTCCATCAGGTATTGGCAAATGTGTTCTGTGTATTGTGGTTCTCTTGGACTATTTCAGTTCCAATGATTCATTTTCGAGGTTTTATCATCAACTCAACACTGTAAAAACATGGTCTTATCTACCTCACATAAGTTTCAATGCTTATTTTGATCTTTGAAGGCCACCAAATTTCATTGATAAAACATAATTTGATTCTAACATTCTCAAGGTTCCTCTTTATCAATCACTCAACAAATTCCATTGCCATGGAAACAATCAGTAAGATACTTGTCTAAAATTTTAAAATTCCAAGTTTTTGTCAGATATTATTTGATGTCAAGTGGCTGTTTTGAAGGAAGTTCTGCTAAGGATGCTTCAGGATATCTGATATCTGTCCACCTGAATCCTATCTGTGTTTAGCTGAAATTTCAAAATGCTATGATTTTATCTTTAGGATATCTTTTGAATGAAGTCAGTTTAATAGCTGCTACAGAAATTTAGTAACAAATTGAAATATATGGGAGGAAAATTTCTGGTTGAGAATTAATTAAATCATAGTTCAGGTGTTTCTCTTTCATTTATCCTTCTTCAGATTATATCAAAACCAGGTCAAAACACTGTTTAAAAACAGAAACCAGAAGAAACAGAACATGAGAAGAATTTGCTTCAGAAGATAAATAAAGTGACCTGATTACTCCTGACAGAGATACTTTGGTACAAATTTATGAGAATGTTTCAAGGAATTCAATGTCAGAATGTCAGTAATTGGTCAACTAATTTCCAGGAATGCTAAATGTTTTCATGTCAGACATTACATTACAATAATAATAACTGTCCATCTCATAATAATTGGTTTTAAGTTCATAAAGATAGTGACTAAAATGGTCATATTTCTGTTTGAGGTGATCCAAACCTTTTCTTGAGGTGCAATTAAGATCATTTCCGCTTATTTCTTCCTGAAAAACCCACATCATTTACAAATTGGGGATTTCTTTTCTTTAAATGTAAAATGTATTTTGGTAAAATGTTGATGTCCTCAGTGAGATTTGAATAATGTTTCTAGAAGTTAAAGTCAAATGATACTAAACTGCAAAAAAACTAAATAAGAATGTCAAGTAAAACTTTCCATTCATGATATTGTCAAACCTTTAAGAAACAAACATCAATGAGTATTTATTTTTGGAAAAAACCACAACCCAATATGACTTCATTCTAAATTTGAATCATGTCTGGGGTTACAAATACATGTTTCTTTCACAACATCAGTCCATGTTTTGATATTATGCAACAATTCAGTCATGCTTTAACAATTACATGGCAACACGATAAACATGGTGCAAGGAATTAAGAGAAAAAGTCAACTTCCTACAACTTCCTGTGACTCATAAATCTGAAATTATATTTTATACTGTAAAATCTATTCAGAACTATATTATTGTCTTGAAGAAAATAGCACAGCAGGTTCACAAGGTGAGGTGGTCTATGTAGTAATACATGCCATCTGCTCATGGTTGCCAAGTGACCATGCATAATTATTTGATGATATTTTCATATTCATACATGATGTGCTTGTGGCATTTTGTGAGAGTAAACACAACAATGCTTACATCTGGTGAATCAGGTTTTTCCATGAATTATGAAAAAACTGGATAAGTCTTGTTGTGGGAATTTGTGGAATTCAATGTTTTTGGAATGTCAATCCTTTTAACTAATAATAACAACATGACTAAGAAAAGCTGATGCCATATTGAAAAGAGGAAGCCTTCTTTTTCTACACTTGATATGAATATTGTTATGCAATGAAGCATATCTGAAAGGATGAACCAACTATTTCTTGTGGAATATCCAAATCCAAGTCAAAATTTGACATCATGTAAACATTCAAAAAGAGTCATTTGTGTTGACAGGTTCACGAAGACCAGATAAAACCATGTTGAAAAATTTGCGAAAAAAGGATTTTGTAGTCGGATAAAGATGTAAAGAAAGCAAATATATAACATGACTCGTGAATTGCAGATGTACAGGTTATCTTATCTGGCTATAAACCTTTTTTATCTCCAACATGGAAGATCTATGATGTCTAATTATAGTTTGTTTAATAGCAGGAGCAAGACATTTCAACTCCCTCACATCTTGTACCTGTCAGCCAGCCAACATCTTTATAACATATATAAATAATAATAAATAAGCTGTTAGCTGATGAGAGGGGTGTTCTTACTGATGTGGATGGACAGAACTCAAAGTATCTGATGGTAATTTTTTTTACCTTGAGCCAGTTATGGAGTCTAATCTGGCTAATGGAGAATGATTTCGTACTGCTTTACCTTAAAAATTCAGTAATTCTCAGTCAACATTGATTAAAACAAAGATAGTTTGCAAGGCAAGGTAATATACACCCACTGGCAGCTGTTAGAAATGATAAAACAGTCTTTAGTGACTAAAGTATGAATTTTCTCATATTAAAGAAATTTCATTAGTTTATTGTATTCAATTATATATATATGCCAGTTATTTATGCTGAGTAATTCCACAAAATTTTTTAAAATCAATATCAATAATCCAAATACAACAAACAATTAAATCACACAGCTCTAATCAAGCAAAAGGCAAAATCATCAAGTTCAAACTTGTCCACCATCTCATCAATATAAATTGTGTTCACAAACAAGAGCAATAACTCAAAAAATGTTCATCAAAAATATGTCAAGTTAGAACTTGTTTGAGATCTTATCAATTCCAATGATCACACCAAGTTTCATCAGAATCGGTTGAAAACGGTAGCTTCTATTGTGCTCAAACAAATTTTGAAGTGTTTTTACAAAGTCAAGGGCAATATCTCAAAAACTGTTCATCATAAAATCATCAAGTTCAAACTTGTCCACAATCTAATCAATATAAATGATCCTGCTCACGAACTATTTTTAACAAATTTCGAGGTTTTAACAAAGTCAAGGGCAATATCTCAAAAACCATTCATCAAAATCGAACTTGTCCGAGATCTTATCAATCTATCAATCACACCAAGTTTTATCAAAATCAAATGAAAACTGTAGTCTCTATAGTGCTCACAAGAAATGTTGATCGACGGACCGACGCACAGGGGCAACGACAATATACGACCAGATAGTGATGTGGGCATATAATATCGATCTTAAGATTCAAGGATTCTTTTGTCCAGAAAAAAAGGTGAAAATGTTCATAGTATAAATTCTCAGACATGGCAGTGATCTGTCACACATATGTTCAAATCAGTTTCTTCATGAATGCATCTTCCAAACAAGTTGAACTGCACTTGACATTTCGTGTAATAGAGCCCATCCTTCAAGTTAATAAGTAACAGTAAATTTTGGTTGTATCATCAAAAAGTAAATAATTCAGTCTGACAGCTTCAGTAGTAGATCATAAATTTGTTGATTTTATCTCTGACATTTTGTACTCAATGTACTGAAGAGCTTTAAAGACTTGAGTACCAGTAGGAGAAACGCCATTGCATTTTAGAAATATTTTTCATCATATTTATTGTCAAAGCAAATTAAAAAGTTTTTTGAATTTTTCTTAAATTTTTGAAGAGAATTGGAATATCAGCCTCAAAATAGTACTGATAGTACTGATAGCACATTCCCTCCTAGAAATTCCACCCCGAAAAGTCACAAATTTTGGCTGAAAATGAGCCTCTGTAAAAGCAAATTTTGAAGACATAATGTGTGTTTATGTTTATATTTTTATCAAAGCAAAGACCATTTAAGACTAACAGTAGTATTTTGAGGCTGCTATTCCAATTTTTTTTTACTTTGCTCAGACAATTGTGTTGAAATTTTGACTTCAGAAGAATGAAAACTTTTCTGTCAAAAAAGTGACAAATTTCAAATTTTCCAACACTTCTAACCCTTTCTTAGAGTTACAGGGGTCCAATGGCTTAGTAAAGTCCAGCCAACTAATTAAATATGGTTATTATGGACGCTATATGACATGTATATAATTACAAAATCAGACATACACAAGTATTAGACGAAATTGAAATAAGATGTCAACAAAACAACTCTGATGCATAAAAAATAAAATAGTTTAGTCTGTAATGGCAGACATCTGTAAATCTCATCATAATGTCAAATATTTCAAGAACGCAGTTCATGCATATGTGCAGTTGCACTTTCAACAGAAACTTAGAAGAATATTATTGAGCCAAATTCATACACTGTATTAAATTATTTATAGACTTTCTTCAATTTGGTTGTAGTCAGTTGGGGCTTTGGAGATGTATTGCCAGCATCTATACTATCTTTAATTACCTCCAAACAGTGTAACCCAGAATTCCTTAACTGATGTCTGATAATTTTATACATTAACCCAGTTCAGCAGATAAACCTTCTGACACTTAAGCTTTAAAGGATATAACAAACCTCAATTTATATTTCCATTAGACCATACTTAGTTTTGGGTTCGAGGAATTAGCTCCTGCTGAATATTACATATATCAATACATGGTTAATTTTCTAATTTCCAATAATGACAGAAAACCAGCAAATTATTTTGAAGTTGTGACAATGTTCATGCTAAAATTGGTTATAGCATTAAAATGTTAATCTGGAAGATTTTGAAAATTCACTGACTGTCATGTACAAATGCACATGACAAAAACTGAAATTTTATCACTTCAATGTGGCACAGAAATATCCACCAAAAGGTAACTACAGTATTGCAATTTTCTTGTATTGCTTCCTTCTAATGCTTGCTATTTCAATAGCCATTCCTTTCTTGACAACAATGTTCAGTTTTCAGACATTGGGAATAAAGAGGGACTGCGAGAAAGAGACTGGATGATTGAAACTGGACATGATTGTTAAAGAGTATGTTGACCGTACTAGGTTTAGTTTCCACCCACTCATTCCTATTTTACACCTCACAAATCCGGTTCAGCTTTATTTTTCTGATGTGTGTCAGATGTGAGCTAGGTAGGTTGAGTTCAGGTTAAAACACACCAACCAATGTTCACATACTTTGGTAAGAAAGTCTAAATAAGCACTATTGCTCTATGTTGACATAAAATGGAATAGTTTTGAACATCCTACTTTTTTCTTCCTGATAGTGTGAATAAAGACAGTACCAAAGCATAAGCTTACTTTTATGTTTATTTCTCACAATGAAAGATATTTAACACAGGAGGCTTTGATTTTCTATCACCTTGTAATGTGTTCAGATAGCTCAGTTCAGGCTTCTTAACTATCAACTGCTCTTTGAACCTGCTTTTTATCTGAACATGTCTGGTTTAACTTATGCTCCTACTTTAGAGGTGGCTTGAAATCTGACTTGAATAGTTAAACCAGCTTAGCTTTGCTGTCTGAACGCTACTAGCTAGCATTAAGCCGGATATGTCATGTCTGCTCGTATGCATTGAGCTGCCTTAACCTTAGTCGTCTGAACGCACTATAGGTTTAAATGAAATCATCTGAAAGAGAACGTCCATAGTGGAAATTTAATGAAGTAGAACAAATATGTTTTATAAAAATGTTTTCTTATAGAATGCTTTTGTTTAAGTGTATTCAGCCTATATTGAAATTGTACTCTGAATCAAATAACACTGTCAAAATATCACTGCCATATTCTATGAAACTATGTATAATGTGACTTATATTTAAATATATTACATTTATCAAAACTCCTACATGATGCCATAATGTTCTAGGAATTACAAAACATTCCAACAATCCTAGTATTGTTTTCAGATATGGGAACAACTCTTGTAATCTTCAAGAATCATTTACTAACCACATGTAGATATTTTCTAGTTTCAATTTCTTTTTTGATCTTCACACCCTTGTCTAGTGGTTTCACTCTCTACTTGTGAACCTGATTTACTGCAGTATTGATGAAACTTGTAGAAAGGAGTGACTTTTGATTTTCTGTTGCTCTATCTTGTAAATCATTTTTTATCAGCTCTTCACTAACTACATTCAGTGGTGTGATTCAGTCATTATTAAACAATATCTTTAGTTTTCTCCTAGTCAGAAATGATAAAATGGAGTTGAAATGAAACGACTCCTTATATAGGGCATTAAATCAAGGCCTGGTGTGCAATGCAGATTTTCATGACATACAAACATCCCTTGTTTGTGGTGAGATTTCAGAAAGAAATATAAGGTATCGGATTGCAGAGAGAAATCTTAAAAGTACATTGTACACTGGCATCAGATTGCAGAGTCATGCAGAGTTCCTGAACAGTAAGCACAATAATATACCTACATCAGCAATAACAATAATAACTTTTTTGCAAATATTACTCCATATACGGCCAAAGCAATGATGGACAATATAATACAAATCGAACAAAAATTAAACACAATTTAAATATAACAAGCAACGATATTTTGTTGTGACTAATGTATGATTTATTTTAATTATTTTCATTGGTTACTGGTACTATTTGTTGGATTTTAACATACTTTTTTAGTAATTTGCATTGGTAGTCATTATATATTTAAATTTTTGTTTATATCAGTTAAAAATTGAAAAGGAGTATATGTTTCAGTTATATTTTCGAACAATCTCGTTAGTAAAATATTTACAGTGCAATATATGATGGATCTCATTACCTATTACATTACATTTATCGCATAATCTGTTTTATTATGGAATTTTGTCATATCTACCAGTTTCTACCTTGAGTCCATGAGCAATAAAGTTGATCCTGAATAAAGTTAAAGCTTTTCTGAGATTACAGTTTTTCATTTCTGTTACATATTGTTTGAGTCGAATATATAATTTTTAAACAAAGTGTAAGTTCGTAACTTATTTCTGTTTTTGGAATACCAAGTATATTTTCCGATTTCATGTAATTTTTTATTTTCTAACCTGCAATGTTTTATCAATCGTTCTTCTTTCATAGTTTTGGATGGTTAATGTTCTAATAAACAATTCTATAGGCAGACATCCTAGTTCCGAATGTTAAGCAACTTACTACTTTGTTTAAGTATATTTAGCGGTTGTTTACACATTTTAATTTTTTCGATTGAAGTTGTATTGATATGGTGCAGAGGATCAAATTGTTTATTTTCATTCTGACAATGTTTGCAAGCTTTATTTTGTTTTTCATCTGAATCCATACATATCATATGTCGCTATTATAAGTTATTATTGGTCTGATCAGTTTATTATTAAATAAGGAGAAAGGAAATATATTATGGATGAGGTTATTGAATGCCTTGCTTACTAAGTTCTAAGATGGAAAGATGAGTGGAGAATTGTAACTGAAGAAGAATGTTAGGTCAATAGATAGCTTATCTTAATCATCAACACAAACCAGGCTTTATCTTAACTAGCAAAATAAGCCAGGCTTAGATTTGATTTAAATTGTGATTAGGTTGTGATGATAGTCCCCCTGCTGTGAAAATTAGTTGAGGATGTCAGCAAATAATGGTAACTATCGTACTTCGGGTAAAAAAATTGGTAAAATTATGTATCAGAATAGTTGTGTCCAGTTTCTGAATAAATAAACAAAGTACTAACGATCCAAACTAAAAAACAAAACCCAAAATCCATAACAACATTGGTAGCAGCTAATGAACTTTTTACATGAGTAAGTATTTCATAATGAAAGGTGAAAAATGTTGCAAAATAGATTTGAAACTCAACATCAGTCAACAATTGGACAATTTTCTTTTGAATATGCCCATTTTTCCAACAAGCACTAAATGAGTACAAGATTCTTATCTTACCAGTCAACCAATGTACTTTACTCTGTGTTTTTAATCAATTAAATCACCTCTGACCCTGACTGAAGGTCATAAAACTATTTAGCTAGAAACATTCCTAAAAATGTGAGAATTGAAAATGCAGACGCACAATCAGGTGGTTAACCTTTGGCCTTCAAAGTTTTATGATTAAAAATGGTTGAATATGAAGAGAAAGTGATGACTTAAACACAACAAGAAGTCTGTTTAGATAGACATAGTTTATGGTAGAGATAGCTAAATTGCTTTTCATATCATAAGTCAGTGAAGAAATCAACTCTGAAAAGTGAAATGGAACACTGACTTTTTTATCAGCAGGTATCATCAGAAAATAATATAGATTATTGTATCTCTCTAGTTAGAGACCAAAATCCTTAGACTATCTGGTAAAGCACTATGTGTAGTAAAGCATCCTTTTAGAATTTGTCTATCATCTGGTGAGCAATCCTTGAAAAATTTGGGAACTATCTGGTGAAGCCCTAGACCTGTACTCAAATTTACAAAACTGTAGTCTTATAATTGTATTTAATGTCTACAAACTTGCAAGTACATTTGAGCATCCAGAGATCAATTAGGATAACAAACATATTCAAGTTGAAATCCGCATGGCCCCAGAAGGGATAAAACACACCAATGGCTTCACTCAAAAGTGTTTGCTCAGAGGTCATCAAGGATATATATCTCTTTAATAAAGATGGTGCCATGATTAAAGAGCAAGTTCAGAAACTGAAGAGAAAACCAGGAACCTATTCCATTTAATATACAATTGGTGTAGTGTTATTTCTCTACATACTTATCATATAACCTCAATATAGCAACCAGAATCAAACATGGCTGTCTGCCAACATCTTGTCCTATCATTTCTCAGAATATACAAATGAATCAGAAATGGCAACACCTATATTTTGGGAGAAACAATACCACCATGGTAGACAATTTCAAATCATCATCAAATTTCATGAAATTGATTTAATACAATAAAGTGTAACAATCACTGCAAAACTTTGTACCAAATATAAAACACATATAATACTATTTTCATTGGGCTTACAACATACATGAAATGAACCATTGTAGACCTTAAAGTCCATGGCATGCCATGTCCATGCTTTAAAATAAAAAAAAATGGCAACCTATACTTATATTATAAAATAGACTAACTAGACTAGAGATTAAATAAGTATTTAATGCCAGGAATATACAAGAATGAAAACATTATGAAATGGGAAATGGATCATTCCTGTATAGGAAGCCAACAGACTAAATATTTAGATATTTTAGAATAAGGTGGGCTTGTATGTGATATCAAATTTGGTTGGTATATTTTTACTTATGTTAGACTACTTAAAATAAGTACAGAAAATTCCCTTTTCTATTTAGGATAACTTATCTTCAAATTTATTGTTCATTTTTAGTTATTGTCATGCTCTGTTTTATTGTAGTTTAGAACATAAATTTTCTTGTAGGGTAATTTGAAACTGTTGGCTCACTGGGTAATTTACACCAACCCTACGGAAGACAAGTTGTTGAAGTAAAGCACATGTGGAACGAATTATATATCAATGAATAGGTCACAGCCTTAGCAACTGTGGTTTACTAGATATAATATAGAAGTATAAACTGCACCTATATCTTCATTTCCCATGCACTTTTTAACATGATTTGTTCTCTAAAAACGTCTCTTCATCAAGAAACTACACATTGGGAGCTGAAAACTAGCTAAGAATTTACCAACAGACTAACATGAGAAATCATGATATTCTTATCAAAACATCATTTACACAGTCCAAGTATATGATAAATATAAGAAAATCACATAAAAGATATTCTGTCTTGCTAAAAAAATAAAAATCTTTCAAGCAAAATCTAATTCAACAGTAAATAAAACCCATTGCTTGCAAACTTTTCATTAAATTTCAAATGAATTCTCATTAAGAAGAATCCAGGAAGAATGTTCAAGTTACTGAGAAGATTGAAAGAAAAGCTGAATGAAACTAACATCATGAGATGACCTGGTGTGATTGAGAAATGGGTCATTGCCTTCACAGGGTGGAGTCTTTTTCTGCTGTTTTACTGTGTCAGATATATAACATATATCATATACCAGATGAAGTTGATTTCATTTCAAGAAAATTCTCAGGAAAGCATCAGATATGTGAACTTCCCAAAACTGTCTTCTTGTCTCAATCAAGCACTAATTTGAAATTGAACTAAGTGTATTGCATGGATGTACTACTCCTTCACTCCTATATGTTTCAATTTACATACAGGAATCTTTATCAAGCACAAATGATGAATTATTTTTTATGCTTGATAAAGATTTGTGTATGTAAACTTGAAATGTTGCTAAAATTAAAGGAACGAGTAGTACATCCATAATAGTGTTCTTATTTTCTAAGAAGTATATATTGTTGATTCAGCAATTCGTACTTATTACAACTTTTAACATTAAAGAAACCATTATGGTGGCACAATGCCAGCCTTGCCTTTGGCTATAAAAACCTTTCTGCATAAATAAACTCTAGAAATTAGATCAAAATAATAGAATTAAAGTATGAGGAAGGAGATTGATGTCCACAGAACTTATTTCTAATTATTCATAATAGTGAACCATGTATTAAAACAAAATAACTCAATTCTTAAGCGAACTGATATAATTTTTACATTTAAGCAGAATGTGTTCTGTTTTATTGTATGTGTTCTGTTTTATTGTATGTATTCTGTTTTATTGTATGTTTTCTTTTTTATTGTATGTATTCTGTTTTATTGTATGTGTTCTGTTTTATTGTCTGTGTTCTGTTTTATTGTATGTGTTCCGTTTTATTATATGTGTTCCGTTTTATTGTATGTGTTCTGTTTTATTGTATGTATTCTGTTTTATTGTATGTATTCTGTTTTATTGTATGTGTTCTGTTTTATTGTATGTATTCTGTTTTATTGTATGTGTTCTGTTTTATTGTATGTGTTCTGTTTTATTGTATGTGTTCTGTTTTATTGTATGTGTTCTGTTTTATTGTATGTGTTCCGTTTTATTGTATGTGTTCTGTTTTATTGTATGTGTTCCGTTTTATTGTATGTGTTCTGTTTTATTGTATGTGTTCTGTTTTATTGTATGTGTTCTGTTTTATTGTATGTGTTCTGTTTTATTGTATGTATTCTGTTTTATTGTATGTGTTCTGTTTTATTGTATGTGTTCCGTTTTATTGTATGTATTCTGTTTTATTGTATGTGTTCTGTTTTATTGTATGTATTCTGTTTTATTGTATGTGTTCTGTTTTATTGTATGTGTTCTGTTTTATTGTATGTGATGCACAATTGTGTGTCATTCAACCAATATTGGGTGTCCCTGTTATCACAACTTTGTACACCCTTTTTTTCGACACCTGTGTTTAGTATTTTCACAAGATTGTGTGTTCTTATTCTTGCATCACAACATGTTCTTATTCTTGCATCACAACATGTTCTTATTCTTGCATCACAACATGTTCTTATTCTTCCATTACTACATGTTCTTATTCTTACGCTATTGTATGTGGTTACATCTCATGAAGTAGATGTTCTCACACTTGTTCCTTTTGTATGTTCTTCTGGCATCAACATCATTGTATGTTTTCTTACACCTTTTTGTGTTCTTATTCTAAAAATATGTGGAAGTCAGATGGAATTTGAAATTGTTTTATATGAAGAATAAGCTTAGTTGGGTTAAATCATTCTTCTTCATCCAAACTTTAAACTCAAACACCTTGGTGAAGACCATGAGCAGCTGACATACCATTTGAAAATAGATTAAATAAAACCTGTTGCCAGATAGAACATTCATAACTTACATCTGTCAGTGTTTTTTACCTCTGTAACATCAGTTTGAGAAACTCTACCACTTGTAAGAACTTGTTTGTAATGGCATGACCCAACAAAAATAAATTGACACAATTTCAATTTTGTTAGAGATCTGACTTCAGGGGACCACTTACTAAAAGTCCAACATAAGAGATAAAGGATAGCTATTTACTCCACAGAATGACTTTCACATATTTTATTTCAAACCTTTTAGGCCATAACCAAATCCTTGACCAACTTTAATTTGATAATTTGTAAAGCAGCCAGCTGATCAGCAGAGCATAGCAGTATTGGAGAAGTAACATCTTAAATTTTGTGCTGATAAAAAATGTAAGACTTGTGATTACCAGAGGAAAAACTATTCATTTATGAAAATTATTTTTTTAAAACATCAACTTCCCCAAAAGAAAATTCATCCAAAACTAAGTGACTCTCTAATTTTGAAAATGGCCTAAAGCCAAAATTTGAAAAGTTAATATATTCTGAGGTAAAGTAAAAATAGAATAGAAGAATCTGGTAATATCTTATTACTGTTGAAATGAAGATTATTTGATGCTTAATGGTGAGAGGAGGTCACTAAAACAATTTAAAGTGTCATGCTACACTTTAGTTTTATAATATCAGAACAAACAAAATTTTATGTCCTATTTGGCCAATGCGGACGGACAATGTGTGCAAAGGAAAAGGTTTTTCTTAGTTTGATCATAATGGGACATTAGAATGAAACTAGTTTAGCTTAATCATGATGGGACATTATAATGAAACTAGGTTAGCTTAATCATGATGGGACATTATAATGGAACTAGGTTAACTTGATCATGATGGGACATTATAATGAAACTAGGTTGATTTGATCCATGATAGGACATATTACTTAAACTAGGTTGATTTGATCCATGATAGGACATATTACTTAAACTAGGTTGATTTGATCCATGATAGGACATATTACTTAAACTAGGTTCACTCCATCTATTATGAGACAAGTCACTGACACTAGGTTGATTTGATCACGGATGAAACAAAATACTGAACAATGTTGTATTAAGCGTGACACAAATCTATCCATTTGTTTACCTTTGTCAAAATAGTTGGGGTATAATTCTGAAATCTGGTTTAAAAATCTAGTGTACTGGGATAGACACAAAATACTGACATCAGATTTACTTGTGATAAGTGCCACACAAATCCAAACATTTGTTTACCTTTGTACATAATTCTGAAATCGGGGATAAAACACTGACACAAGATTAACTTGTGTTGTGAAAGGGGAACATTAATAAAACATGTATTTGAATAGATGGAACCACACTTGACATTTAACATGAAGGTGTTAGTTAGTGCTGGTCAAAATAATGATGTTATGGGACATACAAAACAGAAATGGTTAGGAGAGGAAAATCATCATTGTCAAAACAATCTAATAATGGTTTGTACAGTTTTGGGTAGGGGGGTGGGGGGGGGATACATGACAACTCAGACCAAAACACACTGGGACCACTTTTCATAACACACTGGGACCACTTTTCACAACACACTGGGACCACTTTTCACAACACACTTGGACCACTTTTCACAACACACTCGGACCACTTTTCACAACACACTGGGACCACTTTTTTAGAGACTCAAACCAATGTTTATGCAGGGGGTCCATCTGTGAGATTGAACGTAGTCTGCAATACATCGTCAGATTCCGGTTCTCGTATAAGTAGCGACATTCGGCAGCAGAGGTTTCATGCAACGGTACTACTATCAAATCCTTCACCATTCTTCAGTATTGGTGTCAGTATATACAGGTTATACATAACTTACACTGCACAACCTCCTGATGTTCACTAACAGTTACGTTACATTCAATACAGTTAAAAAAATTACTAAAAACTTGGTTCAAGTCTCAAAAAGTGGTCCGACTGTGTGATGAAAAATGGTCCAAGTTCTGTTAAAAAAAAGCTGTCCCAGTTTCAATTAAGATAGCCAATATACGCCCACAGGCAGCTTTAATTTTATATAAAAATATTTGGCAGTACAGTAACAATTACCAGTATGAATTATTCTACCTTCAGTCATACACTTCTTTTGAAATTTTTGAGGCGATTATGAATAATATTACAAAGTTTCATCAAAATCTACAAAGAATTCGACCTTCTAGAGCGTTTTTAAAAAGAGCAGCAATGATATTTTTTTATTTTTCTGATTTTTGTTAGGGTGATTTCATACACTCACAACCAAGTTTTGTCAAAATCCATCAAGAATTGAGCATTTACTAGCTAAAAATTGAACGCGTTTATTTTTTGACTATTCTGATTTTCGATAGGGTTCATCCTTGGGTGATTACTAACACTCACACCTAGTTTTGTCATAATCTGTCAAGATTTCTGCCATCTGGAGTGTATATGAGCTAAAAATTGAACACGTTTTCAAGAACAAGGGCAATGACTCATACAAAATATTTTTTGATAGGGTATGTCCTTTTATTGATTACAAACACTCACACCAAGTTTCGTCAAAATCCGTCCAGAATTGTGCCTTCTAGAGTGTTTACGAGCGTTTTAAGAACAAGGGCAATAACTCATACTAAATATTTTTTGATTTTTCTGATTTTCAATAGGGTTCATCCTTGGGTGATTACAAATAGCCATACCAAGTTTTGTCGAAATAATCAAGAATTGTGCCTTGTAGAGTGTTTACGAGCAATTGTTGACGGACGAATCGACAGGGTGACTATATACGCCCCTATCTAATGTGGGCGTATAAAAATAAGTGTTAAATCATTAGGAAAGATAGCTTGCCAGGCAAGGTAATATACGCCCACTGGCAGCTTTGATTTTAAATAAAAATATTTAGCAGTACAGTAACAATCACCAGTATGAAATATTCAACCTTCAGTCATACACTTGTTTTGAACTTTTAAGGGCAATACTGAATAATAAAACCAAGTTTTGTCAAAATGTGACAAGAATTGTACCTTTTAATGTTTAAGAGCTAAAATTTGAAAGCATTTTCAAGAACAAGGTCAATAACTCTTTTTTTTTATTTTCGATAGGGTTCATCCATGGGTGATAATAAACAATTTCACCAAGTTTCTTAAAAATTTGTCAAGAATTGTGCCTTCTAGAGTGTTTACAAGCAAGAAATTGAACGAGTTTCCAAGAACAGGGGCAATAACTCATACTAAATATTTTACAATTCTTCTGATTTTCAATACGGTTTATCCTTGGGTGATTACAATTACGAACACTTACACAAAGTTTCATCAAAATCTGTCGAGAATTGTGTCTTCTAGAGTTTTTACTAGCTAAAACTCGAACGCACTTTCAAGAACAAGGGCAATAACTTAAACTAAATATTTTCAATTCTTTTGATTTTCAATAGAGTTTGTCCTGGGGCCAATTACAATCCTTCACACTAAGTTTCGTCAAAATCCGTCAAGAATTGTGCCTTCTAGAGTCTTTACAAGCTGAAAATTGAACAGTGTTTCCAAGAACAAGGGCAACAACTCATACTAAATATTTTGCGATTCATTTGAATTTCAATAGGGTTTATCCTTGGTTTTATCAAAATCTGTCTAGAATTGTGTCTTGTAGAGTGTTTACAAGCAATTGTGGATGGATGTACAGACGGACATGGGTGACGCCCCTCCCCCCATTTCATATGGACGTATATAAAGTGGTCCAAGTTTGTTTTTGTCCAAGTTTTTCTGAATCCTTGGGAGGTAGGATACTGTTAAATCTTAGTACTTTGCTAAAAGGTTATAAATTCCCCTTGCTGCATAATTCACTGCATAGTTTGGTATAAAATTCACCCAAATTTTGCCACTCCAGTATCTTTCCATAATCAAATGTCAACCCAGAAACCAATATCCCTTTTAAATAATTCAATTGAATTACTCTAACCAACTAGTTATGTCTTCCAAATGCTATTTTTCCCTTCCCTATGGTCTCTTCAACACGATTTGTTTCACACAAAGCCAAGAATTCTAACCTACAATTCTCAACTAAACTATATCCCTATAGCATTTAATAATTTAGGCCGCTACGTGCCGCCATATTGTAATGACTGCACTTCAAGCAGTTTTTCATCTCACAATAACTGCTCCCTGATAACGGCGCTACTGAATTGTCCGACATTTTAATGGCAGTCACAGTATATTGCCGCAATAGAACTGGTGTATATTGCCGCAAATACTGTTATCCGCATGCAATACACATAAAATTAGGTTCCATTAGAAAACGATTATTGTATAATACGTATTAAATAAAGTAAAACCAACTCTACCACGTTTGTAAAACGATAAACTTGCGAGATAATTATGGGCGAGAGGGTGGGGGTGTAAAATGGGAAAAACGATGTATTTATCTGCGAACTTTAGCGAATTAATGAGAACAAAGTGTATTTAAGATTGCGTAAAAATGATTTGATATTAAAGTAGACTTACCGCAGAAGCACTTTGAATAAAACTGCATATTAAAATCACAAATAAACTATATATCACCCTAAAATACATAAAATAAAGAATTTCTGTAGACTCTGTCGAATTTCTAAAAACTTTTCTAAATCTAATAACTTCAATTTTGGAGAAAAATAATAGAAATAAGTAAAATTGTACTTACCATGCGTGCATGGTTCGCGACTTGGACGAACCCGTTCGTAAACACTTTTGACTACAGTTCTTAGTAGAGCACTGTTCTCCGGCTAAGTTGCCAGAAATAAGATCACAAAAAGTCATTTCAAAAAGTCACACGGCGAGTCTCGAACTCCAGCCGTAAACTTTCCTGCCAGGAGAGTTTCCTAGCGAATAAAGAAAATCCAAGTTTTTCAATGAACGGTACTAAAATACATAAGTTTCACAAAGCGTTCATCGCTTAGGTTCTTTCGCAGGATTCTCTTCTCTCCATGGGCAAGAATCTATGGAATATTACACCGAATTTTGGTATTGAAGGCGGGGTCTAAATCATCTCCTACGCCAATCAAACGGGTGGAGAGAATTTAGAATTACTCAGTTCCGTTATAGGGAAATAGCAGAAAAAGCCATTCATTTCACAAAGGTTTCAAATAATTTAAATCAGATGCATAAATAGAAGATTTTTCACATTTCGGGTGTGACAACTAATTATTTGGGATAACATAGAGACCATTGTTTATGATAGCCTGGATTAAGACAATTTTAATTATTGGGCAAAAGGAACTAATTAAGTAGGTGTTAATCCGCTAATATACAGATTATATTTGATGAAACAGCAAGAGAATGAATTTCAATCTTTTAAGACTCTCTGCAAACGTTTAAAACGACTTTGAAACTTAAGCCAAAGTTGGCATCAAATCGGCCATTTTGCTACTGGTGCGTTTGATTGACGTGTGTACGTGGGACGAAGTACTTCTTGAGGGAGGAACTATACTTCCGCAAAGAGAAGTTAGTGCAGTTGAAATATTTCAATTTTAGAAAATATTTACAAAACTTTTCCCACAAAAATGTACTGGGAGTGAATAACAGGAAATAATTTCAATATTCAATGCAGGGAAAAAAAATACCTGGGATTTGAAGGAGGCGAAATTTGAGTGGGTAAGACGGTGCCATTGTTTCTTCAACTTTCTACATTGGTACTTGGAATTTTGGCTTCTCGTGCTTTGAAACCTCTAAAACAAGATGGTGGAATTGTGAGGGCCGTTTTGGAGGTTCAGCCGAAGGAAAAACTTTTGGAAAATTCTTTTGGAATATGAGGTTATAGTGAGATCTGGAAAATAACCGTTATTCTTATTAAAAACTTTATTTTAATTAAAATTCGGCATGAAGCCGAGAGGAACTGCCCAGTGGCAATTGGCACTTATATTGGTGATCTTCATCTCTGAATACTTGGGTTCTGTTTCTAGTGCGGTAAGTAGACTTTAGTGCCGTTAAAACTTTCTTGATGTGCCCCTTTAAATTTGTTCATATGTTTCCTGTGCGTTATTGAAAGTAATTTATAGAAGTTATCAGAAGTATGCGTTATACTATTCAATAATGTTGCAAAATAACAGTTCACTGTAACATCCTGTAAAAGAATTAATTTTAATACACGCACATTTTCGTCCTGATGCTTTTGATGCGTCTTTTTAGAAGAAATGCTCCGTTTTCGCCTTAAATTGATTCAAGAAATGCTCTCAGTATAATAGGAAATTACATGGAAAAGTTTTAGTTGTGTTTCTGTTAACAATCAGATAAAAAGGTTGGTTCTGACCATTAAAATAACCAAGTTTGGGTAATTTACTTATTACTGCAAATGTAGTTTTATTATTTTTTAGGCCTAACTTTCTCATTGTTTATTAAAGTGAATATCCTAATATAATTCGGATTTTTTTTTATATAAATTAAGCAGAGTAAAGGTTTTGCAATTGCCGTGGAAATGAGCTTCCATTCAATTTTCGATTTTGTAATTAAAATTATGTCTTCAGTAAATAAGATTGGATCGAGTTTTTTTGGCTTAAATAAACTATCAAATTGTTAAATTAAAGAAAAAATCGGGAACCCCAGTTCTTATAGTTTGATAATTTTGATATTTGGTCCTGAAGTATTTACCGTTACAGTGAATTGGTGGCATGGGAGCATTCGTTGTAAAATTCTTAAGCGAGTGTTACTGGGCTATGTGTGATGTTATAAACCGTTTTACTATAGACATTAGAATACGCCTTTAGTTACTGGTAGCTTATTTAACTATTGCTGAGTTAGAGAGAAAAGGATGATAGATGAATGATGAAATAAATGAAGGCTTTAAAAGTCCAGAATGAATGAGAAACTCTTTGGATCTGCTTTGCTCAAAATGAATAAAAATCCACTTGCTGCAAAGTGAATGAATCTACACTCATTCAGAATGAATGAATGATCTGTTGGCTCAGAAAGAATGATCTGTTGGCTCAGAATGAATGATCTGTTGGCTCAGAATGAATGATCTGTTGGCTCAGAATGAATTATCCCCATGGTACAGAAAGAATGAATTATGACTCGGACTGATTGAGATCCATGGTACAGAATGAATGAATGATCTGTTTTACTTAGTATGAATGAATGAGAGCCATGTTAAAGAATAGATAAATGATCTGTTTACTCAGAATGAATGAGAGATCTCCATAGCTCTGAATGAATGAGAGATCTGATTTCTGAATGAATGAGAGATCTGATCTCTGAATGAATGAGAGATCTGATCTCTGAATGAATGAGAGATCTGATTTCTGAATGAATGAGAGATCTGATCTCTGAATGAATGAGAGATCTGATCTCAGAATGAATGAGAGATCTGATCTCTGAATGAATGAGATCTGACCTCTGAATGAATGAGAGATCTGATCTCTGAATGAATGGGATCTGACCTGAATGAATGAGAGATCTGATCTCTGAATGAATGAGAGATCTGACCTCTGAATGAATGAGAGATCTGATATCTGAATGAATGAGATCTGATCTCTGAATGAATGAGAGATCTGATCTCTGAATAAATGAGAGATCTGATCTCTGAATAAATGAGAGATTTGATCTCTGAATGAGAGATCTGATCTCGGAATGAATGAGAGATCTGATCTCTGAATGAATGAGATCTGACCTCTGAATGAATGAGAGATCTGATGTCTGAATGAATGAGAGATCTGATCTCTGAATAAATGAGAGATCTGATCTCTGAATGAATGAGAGATCTGATCTCTGAATGAATGAGATATCTGATCTCTGAATGAATGAAAGATGATCTCTGAATGAATGAGAGATCTGATCTCTGAATTAATGAGAGATGATCTCTGAATGAATGAGAGATCTGATCTCTGAATGAATGAGAGATGATCTCTGAATAAATGAGAGATCTGATCTCTGAATGAATGAGAGATGATCTCTGAATGAATGAGAGATCTGATCTCTGAATAAATGAGAGATCTGATCTCTGAATGAATGAGATATCTGTTCTCTGAATGATTTATATCTATGGTACAGAATTAATGAATGATCTGTATGACTCAAACTGAGGGAATGGTCTCTTTGGTTCAGATTGGGTGAGATTGATGGTACAGAATGTATGAGCTTTATAGTTCAGAAAAAATGAATGATCACAGCAGTTCAGAAAGTTCTTTGATGGAAAAATATTCAATTGTTGGAATCTTCTTGGCCTGCCAGAAACAGAATAAAAGAAAGATCTCGACAGTTTGGAATATGTTCCTTGGTGCAGAATAAACAAAGTTCAGAATGAATGGTATTCATGGTTCAGAATCAAGTAACAAAAAGAATGATTTGCATGAGGCTGAATGATTAAATTTCTTAATTGATCACAAAATATTTTGTTTCTCATTATAATAATGACATGTTTGTTCTTTCCAGGCTTGTCAAGGATGTACAACGTCACAATGTATCTGTAAAGGTCAAAAAGGACCAAGGGTAAGGCCAGTTTGATTTATTATGCAGAGTGCCAAAATGAACATCATTAGCTATGTGAGTTTGTATCACCAATAGTAAAATATCATCTTGTGGGAATTATGTAACTTAAAAACCAGTAACAAGGACTTGAAATATATTTTAGGGAGAAAATGGTTTACCCGGTTTAAGAGGACCTGAAGGTGTGCCTGGTTTTCCTGGTCCAGAAGGTCCTCAGGGACCTCAAGGCTATAAAGGCGAGAGTGGTAAGGAAGGTTCAACAGGATCAAAAGGCTACCGTGTAAGTATCATTTCCTTCAACTCATGTAGCTTCCTATTCCAGATTCTGCATTTTGAGGACTGATTGAAGTTACTAAGAAGATTTAAGGGATCAATTCGTTGACCATACTTGGCAAAGTCAAGTGCAGAATAGAAAAAATATCTTATGTTTTCTGATCTAAAGTTTGAACTTTTCTTACATTCATTCATCATTCAATGCAAGAAGATTTAGACAGCAATACAAGATGCAATTAGGGTTTGAAATCAATAAATTTATATACTCAATTCTAAAGAATCCTGTGCACCAATTTGCCAGTTTTGGCTATTTGATAAGATAAGTAGATAAAGGGTGTGAGAATAGAGAAATATAAAGAAAGAGATATTCATATACAATAGGAAATAGTTGATGATATAATCATTATATATAAATATTTCCTCCATATCATCATATACTTAGATATTATAACACTTCAAATGACAGGAAGTGTAGGTGGTACATATTTGGAAAACCCCTGACTCAATTGTTTTAAGATAGATTCACCCTTGTTTAGATGAAGTTTAAAAGAATACTACCTCTCAGGCTGACCAAAAATTGAATTATTTATATTTGACCAAGATCAGTCTTTGTTCAGCAGTTGGCTTAACTGAGGTCAAAACTATTTGACACAATACCTCTTTAATGCAATAAAATCTCAAATCTAAGTAATAATCCATTAAACTACCGTATTCATTCTAATTGAAGCCACTGCCCTTATGCATTATTGGTTGAAATCTGTTTGACCTAATACCTACCATTTGACTAGCCAATTATAAAAATGATGGGCACTGATAGTTAAATAGACTACTGGGTGGTAGGATACTATTCTTAGGTTCCAGGTGTCAACAAATTCACATGTATAAAGAGATCTGTTGTTGAGTAATTTTTATCAGTAAATATATTTGTACTCATGACACAAATAAATGTACTTAACATTACTTATAGTTGTAAAATATAAAAGTTATGTATTCTTTTAATTAATCTATGACTAGTAAGTATAAACAGGTTAATTTTGTTAATGATATTGGATGTGAAGTTAAATTAAAAGTGGTAGTGGAATAATATTTTCAACAAGGGCACTCTTTTCACTGTGAATCCACTATCCACTCTAAAACTATTTTGACGCAGGAACACCTTGTCTATAGTAACCCATGCTTCCATAAAATTAATCAAAGATTTAACATAGAAATAGATCTAGAATCTTGTTTTTCTTGATGCGTATGGAATACTTTATAACAACAAATTTAACACCCCTCTGTTGAAAAGTTGCAGCGCCCCCAGGGCTTCAATTAGAATGAATCATTAAGTATTTTTTTCCAAAATTACTTAGTTTAATGGATATATAGTCTCATATAGAGATTATTTTCTTTAGTCATCACCTGGTAAGTCCAACTGATGAATATAAACTCGAACTGAACAAGTATTTAAATTTTGTATCTGAAAATTTTTGCCAATATTCAAAGTATTTGGGAAAGCCTCAATCTCTCTAGAGTCCGTAATAGATGAATGCAGTTCTCCCACAAAATATTACTTTGAAATCATTATTTTTCATGTGAGATAAGGTTTTGTTGATGACCAGTACACAAATTCAGGTGCCTACAAAATATACTTACAGTAGAAAATTCACATCTAGGAAAAAGCATGCGACTTCACTAAGATGTGTACATGTCATATTTAATCTATTGCTCCATGCCAATCAGTTGAGATAAATTCCTTTTTTTCATTTTGATTAATGTAGTTAGAAATCCAGAAATTCTGAAGATAAGGAGGAATCTTTTAAATTCTGATAAAATATTTTAGATTTTGAATTAAATTGACTATAAATACACATTCTATATCTACTGCACTAGTAGTCTTTATAATCAAGGTATAAGTACAATGCGAGTAGTAGCTTGACAATCCAGACAACCGTTTCTGTCGGTATATTAGTAATGGGTATTTTAGTAATCTATTGTGTCTATTTCAGGGTGATACTGGTTTACCTGGTTTTACCGGAGTACCTGGTGTTCCTGTAAGTATTAACATTAGTTATAATTTAGGAGTTCTGGTGCATCAGTTCCAAAGAAAGGGACATGAATATATTTATTTATCATTTGTCCAGATGTCATAAAAATTCAAAAATGAAATCATATTGATTGGGTATTTGGCTTTCACAAATTATTGGGTGTTGTCACACCTTAAAATGAAATAGAATAGAGTTTTTACATCAAGTCGGTGCAAGTTTTATGTTCTGTCATTTAAAGCTAAGACCCACTTTATGAAGAAGAAGCTAAAAATCACATAGGCATTGTTTTTAGAAGCATATAATGTTTATTGAGACTATAATTTGTGTTATCTGTAATATTAAGGTAATATTATCATAATGACATCACTAAATTAATGCCATTGTTTATTTTCTAGGGTCAAGTAGGTTTAGAAGGTCCTGTTGGGCCAAAAGGTTACCCTGGTTGTAATGGTACAAAGGTTAGTATTAATGTTTATTATTGACCAGTCCAGATAGACCTGTATCATTACAGTCATAGACAATTTTGAAATTTGCATTCAGACAGATATGTCATGATGAAAACGGATTTGTAAAGGGGTTTTCTTAATTGTTTATGTGTATTGAGGACAGTATATCAGCAATTTGCACCATTCCAATTTCTAGTCTGTGGTTCCTGCAATTTCACAGAACAGTTTGATTACGTTACTAATCATGAAATATGCTTTGTCACATGAAGCCCTTCATGAATAGTGACATCTTAGTTTAAGTGAAATTGCAGGAACCATAGACATCTGATTAAGAATTGTAATGGTGCAAATTGCTGATATACTGTCCACGATACACAAAAAAATATACAAAACCTCTTTACCATCACTTTAAGTCTAAATTCTGTAGATTTTGATTAGCTATGGCACTGAACATGTTTATATTTTTATTGCTTTTTAATTCTGTAATGGACAGGATGTTCCATCATCAAAGAATTCAACCCAGAAATAATTAATCAAAATAGTTGCCATTCCTCTTTAGTAGGGGGTGATTTCAATACTATTAACTTTACTAATTGGTGCTAGGAATTTTACACTTCATTGATAAAGTATGTTGTGACTATTGTCCAGTCTGTAATTTATCAGCTGTTATAAAGTAATATGATCATTGACAGTAATGGAGAGTTGTCCCCCCCCCTGCTGTGGAGTTCCTAGTGAGCCCAGGGGGATATCTTGATTGACATCTTTCTTATCTTCAATACATACAGAACTTATTTATATCTTAATGCCTGTTCAAGATAAGGTCAATTCTTCTTAACAGTTCCATCAATTTCAATTTCTTTATGTGGCAGGGTTCGCACAGCCTTGAAAAACCCTTGAATTCCGTCCGTTGCCTTGAAAACCTTGATTTCAAAGAAAGTCTTTGAAAACACCATAAAAACCCATTTTCTCTTGAAAAGTCCTTTAATTTTGAGTTGAGTCAAATTGTGTATATTTTTATCATTAACCCCATTGACAAATATTAACTATCTTTATTGATTTCACAGTTCAGAAGTTAGGTACATGTGTATTCTGTCAGACTAATATCCTTGAAAAGTCTTTGAATTTTTTAGGCAAAGTGCTGTATGAACCCTGTGTGGGCTACACAGTCATTCTAGGATACTTTCTAATTGAATGCAACTTGACTTATGATAATATGATTGTCAGATTATGATAACAAGATCTTGAATAAATTTGTTTGTATACTCTATTCTTATTTATTTAATGTCCTAATATGGAAAGTATTGTTTTCATTTTTATTTAGGTGATCAATTTTTGCTTCTTTTTTTAAGGGAGAACGTGGTTTTCCCGGTCAAGATGGTTTGCCCGGTTTACCAGGTTTTAGAGGAAGAGAAGGTTTAACTGGTATGAAGGTCAGTATTTCAAACTTGTTTTTTGAAATATTGTAAATCAAAGAAATTTTAAGTTTTTCCTTTTGCATAGTAGTTTTTATACGCCCACATCTCTTTATGTGGACGTATATTGTTGGCACCCCTGTCGGTCGGTTGGATCCGTCGGTCGGTCCGTCTGTCCGTCAACATTTTCTTGTAAACGCTCTAAAAACTAGATTTTTTTCATATGAAATTTGGTATGTGTATACATATTCATAAAACAAAGATCAAGTTCGAATTTGAGCTATTTTCAACCATCAGAAGCCATTGCCATTATTCCCCTTGCCCCAAAATCTTGAATATGCTATTACTCTCTTAGTTTTCAACCGATTTTGATGAAACATAAAATAGATGTTATTTGACCTAAATCGAAAGGTTTGAGAAAGTTTAGTCAACTTCTGATTAAATTTAAGGCTTTTTCAAGATTTAGGCCTCTTACGTCAGTTTTTGAGGAGTTATCGCCCTTTAACTTCTATACAGTAAGTGCTTCTATCAACATCAATTGCTCGTAAACACTCTAAAAACTAGAGTGTTTGAAGGAATCAAATGAAATTCGGTATGTGCATAAATATTCATGAATCGAAGGTCGGTCCGTCCGTCCGTCCATCAACATTTGCTTGTAAATGCTCTAAAAACTAGATATTTTGATGGAATCAAATGAAATTCGGTATGTGCATACATATTCATGAAACGAAGGTCTGTCGGTCCGTCTGTCCGTCAACATTTGCTTGTAAATGCTCTAAAAACTAGATATTTTGATGGAATCAAATGAAATTCGGTTTGTGTATACATATTCATAAAACGAAGATCAAGTTCAAATTTGAGCTATTATCGACCGTTAGAAGCAGAGTTATTGCCATTGCCCCAAAATCTTGAATATTTACCATCCGCCCGTGGTGGGTGTATATGGCTGTGGTCCACTATCTTAAAACTTCTAGTTCTGCTTGATAACTGATATTGATGGATTAATATTTTGATAAAAATGTTACATTATCATGTTTATCATTTGAAACTTGATATGATGTTTTAGGGAGAACCGGGAATAATTGGTGGAATTGGAATAGGGGTGAAAGGTGGACCTGGAGAGCCTGGTTTAGACGGTAGACCGGTAAGCACTTTTAAAATGGAAATATTTTGGAAAAGAAAAAGACAAAAGAGCAAATTCTTCTCCAATACCTTCTCAAATACTTTCTATTTATAAGAGCAAAAATAATCTGAGATTCACTTAGACAAGGGAGATAATTTAGTGCTTAGTTAGAATTTGATTATGTGAGTTAAATTCATGGAATCCTACATAAAATTTTCTAGTCTCTCTATTTGTGAGGATTTGCGTCAGTTGAACCTAATTACACCCAATACTGACCGAGACATATAGCAGCTACAAACAAATAAATTTAGATTGAAAAATTTGATTAGCAATTTATCACACCATATTTCAGTGTTAACTCTTCAAGTTAAATTTTCATTAACATTTCATAAAAATTCGAAAGCAATTTTAAATTGCCAAAGATGCTATTTCCTTAAGGGTTATAAAGACTGCTGAGAGTTGGCTTTTGCATTTTCAGGGATCATCAGGTTTACCTGGTTTCCGTGGTGAAATTGGTGATAGAGGTTTTGGTGGTGATGTTGTAAGTATAGACACTAAACACTGATTTTGGGCAACTGAAGGCGTGTTCAGGAGGGGGCTATCCCTGAAAAATTTTCATATATGGGAAGCCAAAGAATACATGTACATCTTACACCACTTTAGAAGTGAAAGTAGAATAAATGTTCCAAATACGCCTACATCACTGGTCCAACCTTATCGTTGAAACTTACTGAGGAAAACCTTGACAGGAAAGTTCCATCTACATGAAGCTAAATTTCATCAGAAATATGAAGCTCTGTTTCATAATATTGGGCTTAAATTTTTAATCTTCTACTACTTGAATATAGTATTTTCATCTAAGATACCTCTGAAAGCTGGTTACAATATCATCAGCTCTTAGGATGTTGAATAAGGTAACATCTTAAGGTAACATCTTTGAGTTAAAAGTTTCCTATTTGTTTAGGGTCCACGTGGCTTACCTGGTGTAAAAGGTTATAAAGGAACTGATGGAAGTCCCAATTATGGTGACAAGGGTCAAAAGGTCAGTACAATTTCTGAAATCAGTTCTATTTTGATTGACGTAACTTCTTTGGAAAATAAATAAAACACTGTGGAGATGGATTCAACCGTTTGCTGATTATCCAGAAACCCAAATATCTGCATTTGTTCTTCTATCTCAACTGTAGAAACATTGTTAATTTCCACTTGAGGATAATTTATAGTCATATATTTCAATAATGGTAATATTGTAGGGAGAACCTGGTCCTAAAGGTAGTATTGGAAGTGTTCCCCAGAACAGTCGTCCACCAAGTGGTATAAAAGAAGGTGTCTCCGGTGATAAAGGTGGTAAGGGTGAACCTGGTAATGGTGGACCACGTGGTAATACAGGATTCCCTGGTATGCCTGTAAGTAGCACAATCATTCTCAATCCTCTCAGTTCAACTGCTAAAATTAATTTCTGATAGGAAATTTATTGATGAGCTGAGTGGAGCAGCATCATCCAAGTGTAATAGAAAATAAACTTTGGTAGCTCTTTATTTCCTATTGTTTAAGAATCCTTAAAATATCTGTTACAGCTTATCATTCTCCCATCCAATATATATATAAGTCTCCTCAGTGACATTTTTTGTACACATGGGTAAAACAGCATAAAATATACTGATAAAGAGCGATGATTACTTTCCCAGAATCCTAAACTTTAGCATGTTAGAAGTTTCATTGATTTTTTCAACTGTTAACTGTTGACAATAATGTTTTTCACGGTAGGGTGAAGATGGTATTCCAGGAACCAAGGCACAGAAAGGTGATGCTGGTAATTCAGGAAGACGAGTAAGTACTGAGAGATTTAAATATGTGCATGTGACAATGTGTTCAGTAAAGCCCAAGAGTAATAAACAATTTTCTAAGATTTTACCGGTGCAAATTACCCTATAGAACATGGTTCAACAGATAAAGTGCAGAAGAACAACTAAAGAAAGTCTCAAAATTTCTGTATTTAGTTTTTATTAAGCAGATTTTCATCACTGAGAAAATGTTTTCAGATTTTCAATGAAATATAAATGCTTAAATATGATATAGACATTGAGACAGAATAGTAATATGTAAAGTTATAGTATACTTTCTAAAGCATTAAACAGCACATGGTTTGTAGGCCAACTTATTTTAATAAACAAGGTCAAAGTGAAAGCTGGGTACGAGGTTAGGTCGCATAAGTACAGGTCATGATATATGAGTAGCTAATATTGGACAGGGCATTATTTGTTGGTGTATATCTATCAGAATGTGTAATCCAATGTCTGAACTGTATAATATCATTATAGTTAAGGTACCAATTTGTCACTTAATAATGAAATCCTTCAACATATGGTGATAATTGAGATTTACCCAACTTTCTCATGTCATGTACTTTTAATTTCTATTAACATTGAATATTGCAGGGAAAGAGAGGAAAGGAGGGTGTACAAGGAGCATATGGTGCTAAGGGGAGTACTGGTGATAAAGGTTTAACTGGTTTAAATGGTAATGATGGACCTAAAGGTATGCTTGGTGATGCTGGTTACCCTGGTCGTCAAGGTCCCCAAGGTGCTCCTGTAAGTTAATTTCTTCACTTTTGACCTCTATATTGGGTAAATTTCAGAAAGACAGATTTTCATGATACAGTTCCATCAGTATGCATTTCCAAGCATTTTAGTTTTTTTTTTATTAATATGTCACTAATGAACAGACTTCAAAAATCAATTGGGACGATAGTTTAGCATGCAGTATTGAAAAAGTATTGAAATATCACAATTATTTCATTCAGGGTTTACCTGGTATCATATCAGAAAGAGAAGGTCGTGGTAACCCAGGTCCTCCTGGTCGTCAAGGTCCACCTGGATTACCTGGTCTTAAAGGACGAAATGGTCTACCAGGCCAAGGGGGGCCCGAAGGTCTACCTGGTATACCTGGTCTTCCAGGTCTAGATGGTATTCCTGGAGAACCTGGTATTCCTGGAATGTCTATGAAAGGAGATAGTGGTAATGTGGGTAAGTGAAAACATATAAATCTTCTTTACTCTAGAAGGAGTAATTAATGCACAAAAGTTTGAATAGCAACTGAAAGATTGTTTCATGACCACAACACAAAAGGTAAAATGAAGTGAGGGAACATAATTGAAAAATTATTCAAATTGAGAAGAAGTTCTGTTATATTTCCCATTTAATCTACAATTGTAATGTTCTAAAAGATATATTGTTGATGATATCTAAATTTATTTTCTGCAGGTAAACCTGGAGAACAAGGTAAAGATGGTTTACCTGGATTACCAGGACTTTCTGGTTTACCTGGTGATCAAGGAGAACCTGGAACCACAATAGTAGGTCCTGATGGTTTACCTGGCGTACCTGGTTTAGATGGGTTACCTGGCTTGCCAGGATTCCCTGGTGACAATGGCCTCCCTGGTTTACCTGGTATCCCTGGTGAGAGTCTATTTAAAATAGGTTTGCCTGGATACCCAGGTCAGCCTGGTAACCGAGGTCAACCTGGTATTCCTGGTAGAGATGGTTTAGACGGTCCCCCAGGATTCAAAGGTAAAACAACACCCCCTGTCATTCTTAGTTTTAGTTTTAGAATTATGGAGTCATGGATAAAACTTCTTTAATTTGCTACCGAGTCCACCAAATTTCCACCTTCAAAATCTATCATTGATGTAAATTACATAATGGTAGTCATGTTTTATCTGAAATAGAATGCCTAGAGTTAAATGCCTTTCAGACATTTAACATTATGAAATTTTGATATTGTGATACTAGGTGAAAGAGGAGAAGATTGTGGATACTGTCCTGATGGTTTACCTGGTCCAGTTGGTGATGCAGGAGAGAGGGGTCTACCAGGTAGGTACACTTCATAACCAATGGAAGATTATCTGTCTAAATTAATTTTATTACTCGTGTCCAAGGATATCATGTTTTGGGGTATTTTACAGTATTGGGTCAGAAGTATTATGCATTTAGGGCTTTTGATGACATGGCAACATAAAAAAACACTTATGAAATATGTCTTTAGAAGCTACCACTCCAATGGCTGATATTTGATTTACATCTGATGCCATATGAACTTTCCAGACCCCCTAGTCAAAGTCCTTATAGCTGAGCAATCCATAAAGGTTAATGAAAAGACCCATTAGTCATTAGTTAGTCAGAGATTTGGCAATATCTTTGGTTTTAAGGTGGAAAAGCCTTGTTGATTATTTATTATCAATTTCCTGTTTCCCATTTTGTAAGGTTTGGATGGCTTCTCTGCTTTACCTGGTTTACAAGGTCCTAAAGGTCAGCCTGGTGAAATTGGTTTGAGCGGTTTGCCTGGTTCAACTGGTCAGTCTGTAAGTTTTATCTATTTTTCAAAATTTTCATTGCATGCTTGACAGTATATAGTTGTATATAAGACTGACAAAATAATATATTTCTAGGGTTTCCCAGGTCGTGATGGAGGTATTGGGTTCCCTGGTCAGAAGGGAGAGAGAGGAGAATATATTGGAATTACTGATATAGAATTCTACAGAGGACCGATGGGACAGAAAGGTGACCGTGGATACCCTGGTTTGCCTGGTATTGATGGTTCTATGGGTCCAACTGGTGTACGTGGACCTCCTGGATATGATGGCTTACAAGGAATGAAGGTGAGTTGATATCAGTAGTTCAGGCTAATTTGATGTATATCTGTAGATCTAAAACCTTGTATTGACTGCTCAATGGAGAAGCATCAAAGGCTTTCGAAACTTACTAGTTGACCTTAATAATTGAATGATCTTACTTGAAACATTTATAAGGGTGAATATGGTATTCCTGGTGATGATGGTTTGGATGGTTTACCTGGTTTCCCAGGTCTGGAAGGTGAAAAGGGAGAAATTGGTGACACTATGGTTGGAGCTTTAGGCAGAAAAGGTGTATCTGGTTTACCTGGTTTGGATGGTTTTCCTGGACCCAAGGGTTTCAAAGGTTAGAGCATTTAGGATTAGAATTATTTATATGAAATATAAATTTTAAGGTTATGTGGAAAAGAATGAGTAACAACTATTTTTTCTAAATATGTCCCACTGTACTATACTTATTTCTTTTGAGAAATGTTTAGAATATAATCAGGTTTAATCGACAAAATTTGATACTGATTTTTTTGATACATTATTTATGTACTTAAAACCCATTGTTCACATTTCAAGAATCTTGTTTCAGGTTTTAAGGGAGAACCAGTACCTCTACGACTGTTGGAACCTATGAAGGGGGAACCTGGTCCACAAGGAAGAAGTGGACCTGATGGCATGGTTGGTCTTCCTGGATTACCTGGTGAGTCATTTTCTATTCCATGGCCCTGTTTAAACAAAAAAATTCTTGTCATAAGTGTATTGAATTTTGAATTGAAAAATACCATACTTATTACAAAATTGATCTTAATCTGAACCTGATCTGGATGTTGATGTGGACTTAAATAGTCCTTTTCTTCAAAACTGTCCTTTGGAAGACCTCATTTTTATATACCCACATCACTCTGGATGACGCATAAATCGGAGGTAAAGATCATTATTTCATCTGAAGACGACATATGTTATTTGTGTTGAAAAGTTACGTGTTTGATATTCTATTAAAGAAGTGTGCTTATTTCATGATATTGTCTTTTGTTTGTGATTAAGATCATGTTCAAATTTGAGCTCTTTTCGAGTATTAACCCCTTGCATATTGAAAGGGTTTCGCTTTTCCTATCAACCATTTTTTTCTGCAACTTTGTATTTGTGTTTGTGAAATTTAGGTCTTCTTAATCCTTGTGATCTTTAATAGTGAAAGTTCAATATCTCCATTAGTTTTCAACCTTGGTACACAGGTATATTACCAAAAAATGTAAATCAATGTTTTACCAATTGGGGCATGTTTCAACAGTATTTCACATAAAACTAGCTGCCTATAAGACAGTATCATTGTGAATAATATTTACCATGAGTGAAAATTTTTGATGTGATGTGAGTTGATAAGACTTCAAGATCCATATAATGGCCAAGATTATTGTATTCTCTTATGTGGTTATTTCAGGATTTAAGGGTGCAGAAGGTGAAGAAGGATTACCTGGTTTACCTGGTTTAAATGGTTTGAAAGGGGAAGCTGGTCTGCCTGGTCTGCCAGGTGAAAGAGGGCGATTTGGTATTAAAGGTTATCCTGGACAGTCAGGTTTGCCCGGCCTTTCTGGTTTAGCTGGTGCAAAAGGAATGACTGGTGAAGATGGTTTACCTGGTTTACCTGGCTTTAAGGTACTTTAAAGATTGTGACCCATTGGTTTGATTTATTTTCATATATTTGTGACTTTTGAGATATACCTTTTCTCAAAATGTTACCTTTGAAAACAATTCATTGCAGATCTATACGTAAATTAAATTTTATAGATGAATTGAAGCATTTAGTACTTTTCCATAAGATCCATTCTCTAATTTATTTTTCTTATGTCAGGGATATGCTGGTGACCCAGGTTATCAACCACGAGAAGGTATTCCTGGCCTTCCAGGAGTACCAGGTATAGATGGTGAACCTGGTCCACCTGGTTTAGATGGACAAAGAGGAGCTAGTGGATTTCCAGGTCTGGATGGTCGTCCTGGAGAAAAAGGTGAGGATTCGTAACTTTCTATATTGAGCTATATAGCAAAAAATGAAACTATCATAAGAAGGAGAAAAAAATCAAAACAACCAAAAAATCGAAAGATTTGAATAAAAATCAACTTTCATCAAATAGCCAGGCCAGGTGTACAACTGTCAACACACTGATGCTGAAAGCATAATAATTGTCAAAATAATAATACTAATATATATTGTTTAAAGCCCATTACATCACAATCAATCTCAATAGGATGTACATTGTATAAATCATAGTACAGAGCACTATTACAAAACTAGATAAAATAGCTAAATGATAACAAATAATTGGAAAAATACTAAAAACAAAACCAAAAGGATGTAAAGTATAAAAAAGAGATGACAAAATTAAAAAGAGATTAGCGTTCGTACTAAAACAAAGGGAGAAGATACAATTTATAAAAAATGTGCCGACTAGAGGAGAATTCCTGGATTCATATCTTTTATCTTGTGTTATATGAGTTTAAGAAACTACAATTTTTGATTCTTCATCCTAGGTGATTCTGGATTACCTGGTCTTCCTGGTCGTTCTGGTTCTAAAGGACAACCTGGTGACAGTATTGATGGTAGACCTGGACAACCTGGTCGTCAAGGGGGAGATGGATCACCTGGTAAGCATTTTTCTCTGTTCACAGACAAGTTGTAGCAAATTTTGAATTAAATTTAGTCTGAAAACCTTCATGAAGCTGTTTCATGTGTTTTTATAAAAACCTGGTCAGGACAGTAAGTTGGACATTGGTGGTTAAATTTTCCATATTGGAACCATACCAGCATGTGGGTAAACACAGCAAACTCACTTAAGGTGGACTATGATCTGAAAGGGTTTGTAATTTTGTATGCTAGGATTACCTGGTTTAAGAGGCATTAGAGGTGATGATGGTTTACCTGGCTTACCTGGCCGCAAAGGTGAAGTTGGGGTAGATGGCCTGCCAGGTCGTGATGGACTTCCTGGAGAGCAAGGACGATCAGGTGCTGATGGAGAGCGGGGCTTAGAAGGAATGCCTGGTCTACCTGGTAAGAATTTTTAGTAAAGCTTTAACTAGTTGTCACATATTTTGCATTGAAAATTCACATTTTTTTGAAGATCACAATTATCACATTTTTTTTAATTAAAGCAATATTACAACAATTATCTGCTAAATCACTGCTGAATATTGATCCACACCATTGTTTTCTTTAAGGTTTACAAGGAGAGAAAGGATCCACTGGATTACCTGGTCTTCCTGGTAGAGACGGTCAACCAGGCTTACCTGGTGTTGATGGAGCTAAAGGTCAGTATGTGTTCTAAAATTGGTGCAGTTATTTATTATTATAAATTATAATTATTATGTATAATTTGCTTTGCCAACTTTGCAAGTTTCAAAATAAAAATTTCTCTTTTACAGTTTTATTCCAAATCTGATGTCACATCCAGCTTGTTACTGGTAGCTAACATAGACCACATTACGAATTATTTCAAGTGAGGGATTAAGAATGCCTTTATATATGAAGATGCAGCACTAGGAAACTGGTCTCAATTCAGTTTGGATTTATTATTGTAGGTTTACAAGGAGATGTTGGATTCCCAGGATTAAGAGGAAGTGATGGTTTGCCTGGATTGAAAGGAACACGAGGTCAGGCTGGTGAAAATGGTTTGGCAGGTTTCAGGGGTGATGATGGTTTACCTGGTTTACCTGGTCTTAAAGGAGAACCTGGGTTTGATGGTTGGTATTACAATTGATGTCATCACTGGAAACACTGAATTATGTCCACGCAAACTACACACCACTATCAAAAGCCAAAGAGCAGAAAAAAAAAAGCAGAAGTTGATAAGAAATGGATCCACAAAATATCTTGGTTCACTCGGATATTATAGATTGACAAATCAGGTGGCTTCAGAAAGAAAAGTTGTATTGACCCATATGGCTAATAATTCCTCACTATGGTGATTGAATCAATTTGATTCTGTGTGAAACAATGTGGACATGAAATTTAATAGTGAAAGCTGTTTCTTAATTGCAGGTGCTAAGGGTTTTGCTGGTCGTCCTGGAGATAGTGGTTTACCTGGTTTGCAAGGTCGTCCTGGAGAAGATGGTCGCTCATTCCCTGGTGAAACAGGTGGGTATTTTTAGAATCAAAACAACTTTCATCAAAACTAGTCTCAATACAACTTAATACAACACATAGAAGAATCATCAATAATATAGCATTAATATGATGAGACATATTCCTAACAAGTAAACAAAAAGATATTCATTTTGTACAAGAATATTTGAAGTCTCTACAGATATTTCATGGATAACCTTATTATATCTCCAACATGATTTATAGGTCGAGATGGTTTACCTGGATTATCAGGACTCCCTGGAATAGATGGTTTACCTGGTCCCAAAGGAGAAGCTGGTGTCAATGGTCTGCCAGGTAGGTAGAAACATTTTAACACATTTCTCAGAAGCTATTGATCTGAAATTGTAAAATGTCATGATAGACCTGTCAATGCATATAAGCTTAGACCAAATGGCAATAAGTCACGGAATTCCTTCGGGTCCTTTGGGCAGAAAAAGAGTGGGTAATTGAATAAGAACATTTCTTTATATGTAGGTCTTGATGGTCTCCCTGGTTCTGCTGGTGTCAGTGGTTTACCAGGAGAAGATGGCCGACCAGGACGTCAAGGATTCAAAGGAGCAAGAGGATTAGATGGTCTTCCTGGTTTACAAGGAGAACTTGGCCAAACTGTAGGATTCATTGTATTTTTTAACGTGCGGTGTCATGCTAGAACACTTCATTCTAATATGACTATGTTTTTAAAGCTATTTGGAATGCATTTGGCTATGTAATTTGGATATTCGGCTAATATTTTTGTACTGCAATGACTTAACTCAAAATTCTATTGAATAATTTACATTAAAGTTCTTCTGTTTTGTAAGTCTTTTATTTCTTTATAGGGTGAGGATGGACTTCCAGGAAGATCAGGTTTCCCTGGTGAAAGAGGAGATAGTGGTTTAGATGGTTTACCTGGTATTGATGGTGAAGCTGGTCCAACTGGTGAAGATGGTCGCACAGGACTTCCAGGTTTACCTGGTCTTGATGGACCAAAAGGACAACCCGGTTTACCAGGGTTGGATGGTTTACCTGGAGAGAGAGGACAGTCTGGAGAGGATGGTCTACCAGGATTACCAGGTCTGAGAGGATTAAGTGGAGATAGAGGACTAGATGGATCACCTGGGCGAACAGGTGAATCTGGATTCCCTGGTGATGTAGGTTCTGATGGTTTGCCTGGAATACCTGGAAGAGACAGTATTGGTAAGCAGTTTGAAATTAAAATGACAGTCTTACATACAATTGGGACTCAAACTTTGATATGGTTTAATATGACACTATAATATTTGTTATATGTATTTGACAATATAATATTTGTTTTTTGTATTTGATTGTTATTTGTATTTGACAATGTAATATTTGTTATTTATATTTGACAATATAATCTTTGTATTTGAAAATATAATATCTGTATTTGACAATATAATCTTTATATAGTACTATTATGATGAATTTTTATATGAATAGGCCAGCAAGGTCGTAGAGGTGAAGATGGTCTACCAGGATTTGATGGTAATCCTGGACTCCCTGGTTTAGATGGAGAAGCTGGTCGACCAGGGCTTCCTGGTAGAAAAGGACCACCAGGTTTCGATGGTATTAGTCGTCCTGGAGAACGAGGAAGACCTGGTGATGATGGATTACCTGGCTTAGATGGTAATTGTTCTTTCCATTTTTATTTGAACTACTGTTGCATGAAGAACACAAGACATATGGATATACTTCTATATATTTATATTTCTACTACCACTCCCCTCAATGAACCATTTACGCAAACTGGTGTTTGTTTTTCGATTAACTGTAGACGTAAAAAGCACAACAATGACACAATCTAAGATTTGTGGCACATTCAAGGAACCAATTATTTAAAAAAGTGAAAATTGTGTTAGTAAAGTATCTGAACATAAACATAAGAATTAATCGTTGGTCTGCGTTTACTCACCAATAATGCTAGTGAGACCAACATTAAGTAATGTATGTAATAAATTCAGAAGTATTACTAGTATATTCATATATCTTGAATTCTTTATGTTAACCTTCCTACTTTTATTTGTCTAACAAAGATTATATTCTTTCATGGTATCAATAGAAATTTTAAATCTATCAGGCAAAATTGGTAAATATTGTTTAAAATATGTAGTATTATGGTTTTTATGACCACTCTATAGCCATGTGACATGAGGTTTGGGGAATTGTGCTAAATTCAAATCAAAATGTAACATACAAAGAAATTGAAGTTGTATAGTGGAATTGCCATATAGCAGAGGAGCTTACTTGACTCTGCAGTTGGTAAAGTATGTGATGGAAGTAACAATCATGTTAAATAAAACTGTATATTCACCTTATTACAAATCAGGGTACATAAATAAACTGGTCGTATATGCAGAGTAAGTCCCAAATCTGTTGTGTGAATCTGCACGCACATGCATTCATAACAAACTATTGCACTGATATGGTCTTGTTCCGATTCCAGTCTTTATGAACTGACGGAGATTGGCGATATTGAAAAAGATGTACAAGTAACTGGATAATCAAGACTGTAAACAATGGACGTAAACTACCGTAATACTTGATCTCCATCTTCATCCCACTTGTATTTTTTACATTTCAGGATTAAGAGGAGACTCTGGTAATAGGGGTATTTCTGGATTACCTGGTTTAGACGGTAATAAAGGAGATAGAGGTTATCCTGGTGCACCTGGTTTAGATGGTTTGCCTGGTGAGAATGGTCGAGTTGGCTTGACTGTAAGTTGAATTGCTGAATAATTTGAATGAAATCCTTAATGGGAACAAAAACTGAGGCCCTGGGAACTATAGACTGTGTACATCAAAGTTACCTCAAGGACTGGGGATTGAAAATATTCCCCTAATTGCACACTGTATGACTTTAACAATAATAAAGATTAGAAAAGGGTAAAACTGGGAACAAAAACTGAGGCCCTGGGAACTACAGACTGTGTACATCAAAGTTACCTCAAGGACTGGGGATTGAAAATATTCCCCTAATTGCACACTGTATGACTTTAACAATAATAAAGATTAGAAAAGGGTAAAACTCTTGTAAGATTCCACTTGTTTGAGGCTATACATAAAACAGTTTTTTGTTTAGTTGATACATGTATGTTTCTTTTTGTTAAGGGTGATGATGGTATTGATGGTAGATCAGGTATAAAGGGTATGGCTGGAGAGTCTGGATTACCAGGACTTGATGGTATTCCTGGTGAAAGAGGACAACCAGGTTCACCAGGTCTTAATGGGCCAAGAGGAGATGATGGTTACCCTGGTATGTAAATTGTTTTTACATTTATGTAGTTTTTCATTTTATTATAGTTTGGTAGCTATGGACAACTATATCTTTTTAACTTTTATTAGCAAATCTAGAAAATTATATAATGCCTGAGAATCAGAAGATGCTGGGGGGAAAAATTAACATTAAAAAAGGGGTTACATCTGCATTGGAACTGAGTTTTTAAAAGTTATCTGCTATCTGCTGAGAAAATGAGAATAAACAATAAAAAAATTATGTTTCCTAGGTTTGAAAGGTTTCCAAGGTCTTCCTGGACCAAATGACATCAACAAGCTTCCACCAGGACAGAAGGGTGAGCCAGGTTTGGATGGCCAGCCTGGTTTCCCTGGACCAGATGGGCGAAATGGCCAACCAGGTAAGCTGCTTAAGGCCTCATAATTTTTTTTCTACAAATCATACAATTGGAAACTTTTTTATGGACTGTAGAATTCAGAAGATTCATAATTCTTAAGATTATGATCTTTTGTCTAGATCATCAAATTCTCCTACATTCTAATTATCCATGATTTATGTGTAAACAGGAATTGATGGTTTGCCGGGTAGATCAGGACGAAAAGGTGACCGAGGCATCCCCGGACCACCTGGATTCAAGGGATTTAAAGGAGATGCTGGTGTTCCTGGTCTTAGTGGCTTAGATGGTATGCCTGGTCTTCCTGGTCCACAAGGTTATCCTGGTGAAATGGGTAACATTGGTAGACAAGGTGTTGGACCTGGAATACTTTTTGCTAGGTAAGTTAACTGAGAGTCATTTGCTGTGGACTTCTAACATCATGATGTTATGGCCCTCCTTATCAATATGCTTTCCCTTAATAATAAGTCAAAAGACTTCAGTATTTAACATCAGGATAATGATAATAGTTTTATCCATTGCTAGTTTCTTATCAGCTTCATGGTAATAGCAATTTGACTTCTGTTCCCTTTTCAGACACAGTCAGACTTCCAATATTCCAGAGTGTCCACAAGGAACGTACAAAATGTGGGATGGTTATTCCTTATTGTATGTTCAGGGTAATGGAAGAACACATGGACAAGATCTAGGTAAGAGAAAAGGTCAGATTGTGACCAAAAAAAGATACTTGATAAAATTGCCTATTTGAGAATTACGTGATATTGAATGTTAGGTCTGGTTTACAGCATCAAATTGAAAATTATGTAAGGAAACAACAGGAGATCATTTAATAGAAATATGACACACTCTGGAGTCAATGTCATTATAGTAAGATAAAAGTTCTCTGAACTAGGTCAGTAATGATGATCAATATTAACAAGTTGTTGACTAGCAAGATACATCCACTTCCCTGATTCATGTTCAGTATATCAAGTATTCTAAATTGGAACTTGGCTAAGATCATGTGGATATAAACCTAAATTACAAAAAATTGGATAAAAACTGTGGCCTCTATCGCAAGCTAATTAGTTATGGATGTATAAAAATGCAATCTATTGTAGCAATCAGTCATTTTTCTTGAAATTCCAGGTCAACCTGGAAGTTGTCTTAGAAGGTTCAGCACCATGCCATTTATGTTCTGTAACATAAACAATGTGTGTAATGTAGCATCTAGAAATGATTACTCATACTGGCTAGCTACCATGGAACCAATGACACCTGCCATGGATCCAGTAAAAGGCAACCAAATTCGTCCATATATCAGTAGATGTGTTGTGTGTGAGACACCCACACCAGTAAGTTATTTTTAGACCTTTGGGCTTTTTTAGCTCTTGTTTAGTGACTGTGGTTGCATTAAGTGTTATTTTGCAAATTTAACACCATATTCCAATCAACTCCTTCTCCATGTCTAATGCCCATATTACATTATGCATTGTTCTCAGAGTTTAATAACAATATTTGCGACTATTGTAGGTTGTAGCTGTACACAGTCAGACTATGATAATACCAGACTGTCCTGCTGGTTGGAACAGTGTGTGGATTGGTTACAGTTTTGTAGTAGTAAGTCATCCATTATACATGTCTTCATGTAGATTGATTGTAAAGAGGTTATCTGAAAAATATTATGTGTTTCACGAACACTGATAGCATAAATTCGGACCACTCATACTTTAATTGGTTCCTGCAATAATACTAAAACTAAGTATTTAATGACGATCCATAGAGCAATCCATAAGAGCAATCAATAAGAGCAAATTACGTTTGATTGAAGACTGGAATGGTGCAAATTTATTACATCAGTGTCCCTGATACACATACAAAATTTAAAAACATCCTTATGAATAAGCCAAATCTATTTTATGATGTATATATTGTATATCACCTCTCAACTGCATTGAGTATTATCAGAAAGTCCTGATCAGTTAAAATGATGCAGTAGTCATAATTCAACACAAGGTTCCTAAATCATGACTATTTCCGGTTAATTTAATTTAAATCTTGGATCTCCCTTGTTAATTTCAGAATACAGGAGCAGGATCTGGTGGAGCTGGTCAATCCCTTGACTCTCCTGGTTCCTGTTTAGAAGATTTCAGGTCACGACCATTCATTGAATGTCATGGTCGGGGTACCTGTAATCATTACGCCACCAGCTACACCTTCTGGTTGGCAACCTTAGAGCGTCGAGAACAATTCGGAGCGCCACAAGCAGAAACAATAAAAAGCGGTGATTTGAGACGACGTATTAGTCGCTGTCAAGTGTGCCGATTAGATCGTAGAAGTAGACCTGCAAGTTTTAGATTTAACAATAATAATTTCAATGGTTTTAATTAAAAAAATTCACTTTAATTTTCAATTTATTTGGACAAAATACTGTGATCTCTTATTATTTCTTTTTTTGGTTAAAAAAAGACTGAAAAGTTCTAATTTTTAGGGATACACATCATAAATTGTGCCAAAAGTTTAAGATTTTATTTTATGTGCCTTGTAACTAGAACTCCATTATGGTGCTATGACGATTGTTTTTAAATGTTTGTTTGTGTACATTTTTTACAATTTTGCACTGAGAGCAAAGTTGTCTTTTTTTAAACTAGAAAAATTTTAATGTAGCTATTTGTATAGATTATAAATACATGTACACTTTTTACTTACATACTTTGTAATCCAATATTTTAATACTTCTCATATTCAGTGTGAACACTGCCATTTTGGCAAGGCTATGATGATTTTTAATTGTGTTTCAGTGGACTAAGATCGTTTTCATGTTTCTCATGATCATTTCCAGCAAGGAAAATTCCATGAAACATATTTTAAAAATATCATGGCCTTAACTAAAAATGTGATACAGCCAAACCCTGCCTTTGATTCTTGTTGCCTTTTAAAAAAAGTTCATTTTATTTGTAATATATATTTTTGATCCCTCCAAGTCTAATGTGCCAAATGTCTTGTAGAAGAATTGTTTTTTTTAGCAATTTAGTGCCTCTTTTTGCATTCATTTAAATTTTCATGGATGCAAGGATATTCTTGAATTGTGCAATAATCATAACTCTGTAAATTGTCCTTCAAAATCAATTTAAAATTTCAACAAAAAATAATTTATGCAAAATCAGAACAAGTAGGAGTGACTTTAGTTTTCAGTTTCAGATCAGATGAACTTTTATTTAGCCACTTCACCATTTTAAAATCTGGTAAACCTGAATTATAAATTATCTTTAAATCACATGAAACTTAAATTTGATTTGTTGCATCCTTTGTAGAATTTGGAAGATTATGTGACCATCTACAGATACTACCTGAAAATTCATATATTTGCTGAGCTCAACACTTGTTTATGATTATTTGTAATAAATATATATTGTGTCAATAAACATCATGTCACAACGATTTAATTTGTAATCGACACCACATTACTTTCAATTGAATCCTACCACTCCTGCAAGTTTTTCATCTATTTATCATATTCTTTGAAAACACTTAGGCAAGTTCATTTGTAAATAAAGGTTGTCGCTTGTCAAAAGAGAAACCATCTTATTGTCATATTGCTATCAAAAGCCTCTTTAAAATGAGGCAGACTGATTTTGATATGCTGTTTGTGTAGAGTATACTATATATACAATATACTCTTAATATCGGACTGTCAGACAGCCAAAATATCTAAAAAGTAAGCTTTGTGAATTTTCTTTAAAATAATTCAAAATGAAAATAAACTCCCTTCCAGAAATTGCACCTTGAAAAGTCCTGAAATGACTCACTTAAATTCCCCTGACATCTGTTAATTTCTAATACTTATAGCAGGAGAGCTTCTAAATCCAAGGAAGAGGGTGGTGCTGAATTATGCACGGAACAGCTCCTGCACAACTCAAACCCACTTTAAAATCAATGACACAAGGCCTGATCCCGCCAACATACGTTGCTGGGTTTAGAATGATGTGAATGGCGAGGAAATAAACGATAGAAAAACTAACATAAGTTTTAATCAAACACGCATCAACGTAGCACAAGTACAACAACATGAAAAACAAAAACCTACACACTAACAAATTTACAGGAGTTGATGGCTACAGATAAATGGTTTGATCTGGTATCTTCGGATCAATCCGATATCTAGCGGTGTAGAGGTTCCTTAGCGTGTTAGCCCATTTCTGGTAGAAGCTGCTGTATTCCGAATAGGAGTATTCTACAGGCTCGATATCTTCCGGACTCAGACTTTCCTTGGCACAACGATCTGCTTGATCATTTCCTTGGATGTAGACATGCGGTGGGATCCATGGTTTGGTAGTCGTGGATCATTCATGTTTCAGCTATGACTTCTGACCTACAATTAGATGAGTTGAGATTAGGGTGATATAAATGTGAGAAATATAAACACAACTTTTAAACCTGGCACGTGAGTTGAGAGAAATTAATTGAAGGTTGCTTAGTGAATCGGTAGAATTATGGTATGATGCAGGCACAGCCATGCTACTGCGTCCTTAATGGCTACAAGTTCTGCTGTGAATAATGAACAGTTAGCGGGATTCTGTTACCAAATGAACTTATTGGCATTTCCGTGCCTTAACAATCCAGGTACCCAGTACCTTTTACATTGCAAATACAAGTCAAATGAACTTATTGGCATTTCCGTGCCTTAACAACCCAGGTACCCAGTACCCCTTACAGTGCAAATACAAGTCAAATAATGCACTTATTGGCATTTCCATGCCTTAACAATTCAGGTACCCAGTACCTTTTACATTGCAAATACAAGTCAAAAGAACTTATTGGCATTTCCGTGCCTTAACAATTCAGGTAACCAGTACCTTTTACATTGCAAATACAAGTCAAATGAACTTATTGGCATGTCCATGCCTTAACAATTCAGGTACCCAGTACCTTTCACATTGCAAATACAAGCCAAATGAACTTATTGGCATTTCCATGCCTTAACAATTCAGGTACCCAATACCTTTTATATTGCAAATACAAGTCAAATGAACGTATTGGCATTTCTGTGACTTAACAATCCAGGTACCCAGTACCTCTTACAGTACAAATACAAGTCAAATAATGCACTTATTGGCATTTCCATGCCTTAACAATTCAGGTACCCAGTACCTTTTACATTGCAAATACAAGTCAAATGAACTTATTGGCATTTCCGTGCCTTAACAATTCAGGTACCCAGTACCTTTTACATTGCAAATACAAGTCAAATGAACTTATTGGCATTTCCGTGCCTTAACAATCCAGGTACCCAGTACCTTTTACATTGCAAATACAAGTCAAATGAACTTATTGGCATTTCCGTGCCTTAACAATTCAGGTACCCAGTACCTTTTACATTGCAAATACAAGTCAAATGAACTTATTGGCATTTCCATGCCTTAACAATTCAGGTACCCAGTACATTTTACATTGCAAATACAAGTCAAATGAACTTATTGGCATTTCCATGCCTTAACAATTCAGGTACCCAGTACCTCTTACAGTGCAAATACAAGTCAAATGAACTTATTAGCATTTCCGTGCCTTAACAATCCAGGTACCCATGCCTTAACAATTCAAGTACCCAGTACCTTTTACATTGCAAATACAAGTCAAATGAACTTATTGGCATTTCCATGCCTTAACAATTAGGTACCCAGTACCTTTTACATTGCAAATACAAGTCAAATGAACTTATTGGCATTTTCGTGCCTTAACAATCCAGGTACCCAGTACCTTTTACATTGCAAATACAAGTCAAATAATGCACTTATTGGCATTTCCATGCCTTAAAAATTCAGGTACCCAGTACATTTTACATTGCAAATACAAGTCAAATGAACTTATTGGCATTTCCGTGCCTTAACAATCCAGGTACCCAGTACCTCTAACAGTGCAAATACAAGTCAAATGAACTTATTAGCATTTCCGTGCCTTAACAATCCAGGTACCCAGTACCTTTTACATTGCAAATACAAGTCAAATGAACTTATTGGCATTTCCATGCCTTAACAATTCAGGTACCCATTACTTTTTATATTGCAAATACAAGTCAAATGAACTTATTGGCATTTCCGTGCCTTAACAATCCAGGTACCCAGTACCTCTTACAGTACAAATACAAGTCAAATAATGCACTTATTGGCATTTCCATGCCTTAACAATTCAGGTACCCAGTACCTTTTACATTGCAAATACAAGTCAAATGAACTTATTGGCATTTCCGTGCCTTAACAATCCAGATACCCAGTACCTCTTACAGTGCAAATACAAGTCAAATAATGCACTTATTGGCATTTCCATGCCTTAACAATTCAGGTACACAGTACCTTTTACATTGCAAATACAAGTCAAAAGAACTTATTGGCATTTCCGTGCCTTAACAATTCAGGTACCCAGTACCTTTTACATTGCAAATACAAGTCAAATGAACTTATTGGCATTTCCATGCCTTAACAATTCAGGTACCCAGTACCTTTTACATTGCAAATACAAGTCAAATGAACTTATTGGCATTTCCGTGCCTTAACAATCCAGGTACCCAGTACCTTTTACATTGCAAATACAAGTCAAATAATGCACTTATTGGCATTTCCATGCCTTAACAATTCAGGTACCCAGTACCTTTTACATTGCAAATACAAGTCAAATGAACTTATTGGCATTTCCATGCCTTAACAATTCAGGTACCCAGTACCTTTTATATTGCAAATACAAGTCAAATGAACTTATTGGCATTTCCGTGCCTTAACAATCCAGGTACCCAGTACCTCTTACAGTACAAATACAAGTCAAATAATGCACTTATTGGCATTTCCGTGCCTTAACAATTCAGGTACCCAGTACCTTTTACATTGCAAATACAAGTCAAATGAACTTATTGGCATTTTCGTGCCTTAACATTTCAAGTACCCTGTACCTTTTACATTGCAAATACAAGTCAAATGAACTTATTGGCATTTCCGTGCCTTAACAATTCAGGTACCCAGTACCTTTTACATTGCAAATACAAGTCAAATGAACTTATTGGCATTTCCGTGCCTTAACAATTCAGGTACCCAGTACCTTTTACATTGCAAATACAAGTCAAATGAACTTATTGGAATTTTCGTGCCTTAACAATTCAAGTACCCAGTACCTTTTACATTGCAAATACAAGTCAAATGAACTTATTGGCATTTCCGTACCTTAACAATTCAGGTACCCAGTACCTTTTACATTGCAAATACAAGTCAAATGAACTTATTCGCATTTCCGTGCCTTAACAATCCAGGTACCCAGTACCTTTTACATTGCAAATACAATTCAAATGAACTTATTGGCATTTCCGTGCCTTAACAATCCAGGTACCCATGCCTTAACAATTCAAGTACCCAGTACATTTTACATTGCAAATACAAGTCAAATGAACTTATTGGCATTTCCGTGCCGTAACAACTCAGGTACCCAGTACCTTTTACATTGCAAATACAAGTCAAATGAACTTATTCACATTTCCGTGCCTTAACAATCCAGGTACCCAGTACCCTTTACATTGCAAATACAAGTCAAATGAACTTATTGGCATGTCCATGCCTTAACAATTCAGGTACCCAGTACCTTTTACATTGCAAATACAAGTCAAATGAACTTATTGGCATTTCCATGCCTTAACAATTCAGGTACCCAGTACCTTTTATATTGCAAATACAAGTCAAATGAACTTATTGGCATTTCCGTGTCTTAACAATCCAGGTACCCAGTACCTCTTACAGTACAAATACAAGTCAAATGAACTTATTGGCATTTCCGTGCCTTAACAATTCAGGTACCCAGTACCTTTTACATTGCAAATACAAGTCAAATGAACTTATTGGCATTTTCGTGCCTTAATTCAGGTACCCAGTACCTTTTACATTGCAAATACAAGTCAAATGAACTTATTGGCATTTCCGTGCCTTAACAATCCAGATACCCAGTACCTCTTACAGTGCAAATACAAGTCAAATGAACTTATTGGCATTTCCATGCCTTAACAATTCAGGTACCCAGTACCTTTTACATTGCAAATACAAGTCAAATGAACTTATTGGCATTTCCGTGCCTTAACAACTCAGGTACCCAGTACCTTTTACATTGCAAATACAAGTCAAATGAACTTATTCACGTTTCCGTGCCTTAACAATCCAGGTACCCAGTACCTTTTACATTGCAAATACAAGTCAAATGAACTTATTGGCATGTCCATGCCTTAACAATTCAGGTACCCAGTACCTTTTACATTGCAAATACAAGTCAAATGAACTTATTGGCATTTCCGTGTCTTAACAATCCAGGTACCCAGTACCTCTTACAGTGCAAATACAAGTCAAATGAACTTATTGGCATTTCCATGCCTTAACAATTCAGGTACCCAGTACCTTTTACATTGCAAATACAAGTCAAATGAACTTATTGGCATTTCTGTGCCTTAACAATCCAGGTACCCAGTACCTTTTACATTGCAAATAGAAGTCAAAAGAACTTATTGGCATTTCCGTGCCTTAGCAATCCAGGTACCCTGTACCTTTTACATTGCAAATACAAGTCAAATGAACTTATTGGCATTGCCATGCCTTAACAATCCAGGTACACAGTACCTTTTACATACAAGTCAAATAATGCACTTAATGGCATTTATAACCATTTGAAAACCCAGTCACCCATTACCTGTACCAATTTTACACGGATATACATAAAATTGACTCTAATCACAAATAAAAATATAGAGTGCAGTGTATGTTTAAAGAAAAAAATTAATTCGTTTAAACGAAATATCATATATCGAAATTTCGTAAGTAAAAGAGGTATTTTGTCTTTAAACATTGCACAGATGTATCGTGTCGTGTGTATTAGACATAAATAAGGGCATAGCATCTAATTCTGAATACGATTGACCTCCATATGAAGTCTGTTAGAAGTCTTTTGGTAGGGCTTCTTCTACTGTTAAGTTCCTTGTGCGTGGTGTTGTCTTCAAACGTGTTGTTCACTAAGGATTTCAAGTTGGTAGAGTCCATTACAACGGTGGATTTAACTTTATCTGTTTGTGCTATAGTGATGTCTTTATTCTGACGTAGTACTTTAATGGCAGATCGTTCTTCTTTAGTGAGGTTAGGTTTGTTAATTGTTGGTCGGTTTCCTTAAAACTGTAAATATCTAGTCTAAATTGCCCCCGGGTGCTTATTGAGATAAATCATTTTCAGTGTTTTGGATGAATTGTTCAGAGTTTCTTGTGTTAGTGATGGGAATAAATTTCAGGCCTTTGGATAACAAGGAAATCTGCATTGGATAAGGCTTCATATAGTTTAGTATCTAGTTGTTGCTTGCTGCGTAGGAGGTTGGGTTTCTGGTTGTGGAACATTTGATTCTGGTCTTTAAGGAGTTTGGAGCTGACTTTGGATAATATTTTGAATGTTGAGGGTGACTGGATAGAGGTGGTGAGGGTGAAAGACTTAAGGATGATATTCTTATCTCTGCATTTTAGTAGAAAAGTCAGGTTGTTGCTAATCTTTGTATATTTCTGTGCTACCTTCTTAAGGGTATTAAAGTCTTAAAGTGTCAAGTTTTCATGGGCCTAATATTGATCACGTAAATGTTACCCACACCTTGCTAATCCAATGGTAACACTTTTAATTTCGTTTTGACATATAGAATATTTGAAATGTTCAACACAGCACTTGATTGCTCAATACAGCACTCGATTGTTCAATACAGCACTCGACTCAAGGTGTGCACGATGACAACTGACGACAGGAGACTAACTGACTGTGGAGTCTGAAGAGAGACAAGTTTAGTTTTTGTAAGTTTTAATGGCGATGAAAAGAGAGAGAGAGAGAGAGAGAGAGAGAGAGAGAGAGAGAGAGAGAGAGAGAGAGATTCCTACGCTACATTACATACAGATGTTTCATATAAGCAAAATGTAAAGAACTACATACAACCTTATTATTGTACACAACTTAATAAAGATTTTATAAACAACCAAGTGTTTTTCTATTTTAGTTATAGATTTGACGAATCTTAACGAATTCAAGAGACGAAATGGTCGCACTTTCCCCTACAAGGATTCCATGACCTTTGACCTCTGGATATTTCTTGCACACAACTATAAAATTTGAGACTTTATCTCGACTAACAAGTTATCAAAGATTTAGAATACATAATCTCTTAATTAAAGCATCATGAAGCAAGTAAAATCAAATTAGGATACAACATATTTCAAATGTCGATTAGGCCTAGAACACGCGACCTTGCGCCCATGTTTCTAGAAAGTTCCCGCCATTAAACGAGCAGTACTCGCTAATAAAATAGACATTTACGACTTTTATAGCATTTGAGAACATACATCAAGGTTACACTTAGATTCCTGGTGCTTTCGCACACACAAATATCCCTAAAATTCATATGAATTAATATAGATTTATATGTAAAATGTACCTGAAGAGAGACAAGTTTAGTTTTTGTAAGTTTTAATGGCGACGAAATGACAGAGAGGGTTTCCTACGCGAGGAACTTAATCACTCTAAAATCACCAGACCAATTTCTTTGCTTATAAAACTAGATTTATCTCCCTTGATTTTGTTTTGGGTAGTCACTATGCACATAATTAATAACAAACCTTATCAATATATATAAAGATACAATGATTGGATAATAATATCAAAATTATCCCTTACCCTTTAAGTTAATAACACACTTTAACTAAAAATTAAAGTTCTAGTTCAGGTTTTTCAAATTAATTAAATTATTATAACTAAATGTTATTCAATACACTTCCTGTGATTACAATATTAATATCAACATATCAATTTACACAAAACTCAGTCCTAACAGTCCTGACACAATTACATCACAAAATCATCAAAACGTTTTGGCTTAGCCCTGTCACGTGATTGTCTGGTATTTTGAACTGGTTTTGCAGGAGTTGATTCACATTGATTCTTCTGACTCTTCATCGGAGTATCTGATGTTCTCTGAGTCTTAGCTACAACTACTGGTTCTGATATTTCTATCATCTTGTTAATCGATATCCATGGACTGACCTAATGCTTGATCTCGAACAAGAGTTTCTGATGTACCACGATCAAATCTTGGCTTGATATGATCTTTATGACGCCTGACTATTGTATCATCATTCAGTCTCACATGAACATCAGTAATTGATTCACCAACAACTCTTCCAGGAACCCAATTTGGTTGCTTGCCAAAATTTGAAACATAAATGTCATCATTCACTTTGATGTTTTTCAATTTAGTTTTTTGATCATATATCTAAATTTTTGTTGTTCCTGTCTCTCCCTTATCCGTTTAGAAGGATTCGGATACTGCAGACCAGTCAAGACTGAACGTAGTTTACGATTATTAAGAGTTCTGAAAGTGTTAATCCGGTTGTAGTTTGAGGTGTAATTCTATAATGAAATAGAACATGTGATAAATCCGCAGATTTCTTTAATCCATTCTTGATAATCTGTACCGCCCGCTCTGCTAATCCATTTGATATCCAAATGATATACGGTGACGATGTAATATGATCTATACCATGTTTACGTAAAAATGTTTTAAATTCTTCACTAGTAAAACATGTCCCATTATCACTAACTATAGTTTCTGTTTAGAATAATTCTTCTCTGTATTACTAAGAGAACGAGATGCAAACGATATCGGTCGTTCATGTCCATCACAATTATGAACCAATACTGCTCCTACTACATACGGACTTGCATCACAAGTAATGACTATGTCTTTCTCACGATCATAATGAGTCAATATTTACGCAGATAATAACAGTTGCTTAGATTTATCGAACGCTGTTTGTTGAGCTTTACCCCAAATCCATGGTTTCCTTTTCTCTAGAAGTATAGGTAATGGAGCTAATACAGTTGCATTATCAGGTAAATATTTGTGATAAAAGTTCAACATTCCAAGATATGATTGAAGTTGCAGCTGAACATCTTTTGAAGCTGGAGCCTCTAACATTGGTTGAATGCCACTCGCAGATATCCTTTGACCACAATACTCCACAATAAACGCATACCATAAACGCACATTTGTCCTTAATGAGTCTGAGACCTGAATGTTCCAATTGTTGTAGAACAGAGTCTAACACTTCTAAGTGATGAATGTTATTTCAACCTGAGACTAATATATCGTCCACTCTAACTATCACATTGTCTAAACCCTGAAGTACATTTTCCATAGTTCTCTGGAATATACCAGGAGCACCAGACACTCCATATGGTAGCCTATTATACATATATAGTCAATTTATGTGCGTGTTTCCATGACTCATCATCTAGTTCTATTTGTTGATCTGCTTGGGACAAGTCTAACTTTGAAAATACTTTCCCAGCACCTAATACAGCTAATAAATCCTCAGTTTTTGGAATTTAATAATTGTCAAGCTTCGATACTTTATCCACAGTTACTTTATAGTCTCCGCAGATTCTAATTGACTTATTTTGTTTTTTACTAATGGCACTATCGGTGCTGCTCATTTCGCAAAATGAACTTTCGACACAATGCCTTCACTTTCAAGCCGATTCAGTTCTTCTTCAATCTTACTTACGGTACTAGTCTTGCTTTGTAGTAAAATGGCGTTGCATCTTTATCCGCATAGATCTTAGCTTTCGTACCAACCAATGTTCCTAAACCTGGTTTAAAAACTTCACCATGCTTTTCTAAAACTAAGTCCAATCCACACTCTTTAAAGGAATTAATGATAATTGAAACGTCTGTAGCCTAATACCTTGGGGTAGTGGGGCCAAAGAGAAAATATAAATGATCTGACAGACATTGAAAAAAAAATAGCTCATTGGCTAACTCCATTTGAACATAGAACTGTATATGGACATTCCAATTTTATGCAATCTGGCAACACTGTATCAGAAATAGGGGGCGTTTTACGTTGGTTTCCGGTTATCGATGTGGACGATATTTCATTATTTACATAAAATAAGCAGATTTTCAATATGATTCACAGTTTATTTGTGATAAATAACACTGGGTAATTATGTCTTAATAACTTTTATATCATCGTAATTTTTTTTATTTCTTTGTTTGGCCTGAAAAATTATGTTTATCTTGATCTTGCACACTTTCCTTGTTTACTACCTTTGAGTTAGTGAAAATGTTGAAGACTGAAAAAAATATTACAGTCGAATAACCTAATTTAGTGCTAACCTACTTTTCGTGCATCTCCGAAAATAATTAATAATTTATATGTGCGACCTTGCATGACCTCCGCATTTGCTTGTTTTGCTAAACATGGGTTATCTCTACAATGAATGAATCCAGTTGTTTCAAGCAAGGTAGAATGTATTAGGAGCTCCATTTGGTAAGCTGGCGATTCAAAATAGTTGAAAATAATTTAGCAAATATATAGATAACACAAATTCTGCAATAATTATCGATCACTTTAGGGTCAACATTCTTTGGCACTGAAACAATAATACTACTACACCAAATTTCCAGATAGCATCCTGATTCGAAAATTATATTGAAAACCTTATGAAGAAACGGAAGTAAGATGTCCGAATTTTCAGTGAAAGATTCATTACAAATTTGATCTGGACCGCAACTTTTATCATACTTAAGTTTTCGAATAGCAAACAAAACCTCATCAGTGCTTATTTCGACACGGTTGAGGTTACAATTAACCGAAAGTACATAAACCAGCAAATAGTAAATATACAAACAAATAAACATAATATTATGCAAGATTTATACCAAATTGTGTCCTACCAAGTCAAATAATAAAACAGATAAACAAACTGCAGGAATAAAGTTCTAAAAGTCACACAATGAAATAAGCGTGATATGTCACTATTATTTGGGCACAAGAAAGGTAAATTTTGTTTGACTTACTCTAGTCTTTGATGTTACCGGGACAATGGGTTTATTTCTTTTGGGGTTTTTGTAGGAATCCTACAATTTTCATCGGATTTGACTTAGTAAAAAGGCATCAAAATTTGTTAGTGAGCACAATACAGACTACAGTTCATTCGATTTTCATGAAATTTGGTATGATGATTTATATTGATGAGATCTTGGACAATTTTGAATTTGACCATCTTTTTATGAACGTTTTTTGATTTATTGCCCTTGACTTAGGAGACACGTTTCATTATTTGTTTGAGAACACAATAGAGACAACTACAATTTTCATCCGATTTAAATGAAAGTGATCATTAATATGATGAAAGCTTGGACGAGTTCAAATTTGTCGATTTTTTGATCAATGTAATTTGATTTATTGCCCTTGACTTAAAAACGCATCAAAATTTGTTGGCTTGTGAACGCAATAGAGATGACAGTTTATGCCAGAATTCTATGAAATTTCTTGCAAAAAATTAAATTTTTGGCACGACTTGATGCAGATTGGTGACTGCCCTCGATATACTAAAAATGTAGCAGGGCACTGATATTTCCCTTTTTTCCAGTCATTAAGCCTACTATAATGAAATCATGTTTTAAAACAAATACTAAGAAAAGATTATTATGTTAATCTCATCAATGGGCTTCCGTGCAACTTTTTTCTCAAGACTACTTTGTAGATCAGCCTTTTCTAAGATTATGTGGCATCTGCAATATAACCTGAGTCAGGATGTAAATTTGTACCCACTACCACTAATATTTTATCTAATTCTAACAAGATAAAAAAAAAAGCATCCAAAAAGAATATATTTTCCCTGTCTTACTTGATTTCTTGTAATTTGTTTCTAGTGATGTGTTTATGGAGAAACACTGGAAAAGTGTCATCAATAAATCAATATGTGATTATTTCTTTGAGGCACAAGGAAAGGTAAGGTCTTTAAATTTCTTTCTGAGCGTGAATCTTGTCTTTTAGTATCAGCTGATCGTCTTAGCCATGAACTGTCGACAATTTCAACTGCATTAATATGATGACAAATTGACTTAGGTTAGATTTATGTTGAATTGAATACAATTAGCTAGTATATCTGAGCTCCAAAATGTCTTATTGTAATAAAAAGTTGTAAAATTATTGTCTCATTAAAGTAAATAGTTTTTATTTGACCACATGGAAATGTGGTATGCATGTTTATATTGTTTCAGAGTTATCGTAAAATTTGGTTTGTATGCATGCTTAAGGCTAAAATTTGTATGCTATCTTGATGAAACTTGGTATGCATGTATATATTGATGAGATCTCAGTCCAGTTCGAAATTGGTAATAATCTGATGAACGGTTTCAGAGTTATTGCTCTTGACTTAGTAAAAATGCGTTAAATTTGGTTTGTATGCATGCTAAATGCTAAAATTTGTATGCTGTTTTGATGAAACTTGGTATGCATGTATATACTGATGAGATCTCAGTCAAGTTTGAAATTGGTAATAATCTGATGAACAATTTCAGAGTTATTGTCCTTGACTTAGTAAAAACGTGTTAAATTTGGCTTGTAGACACTCTATAGACTACAGTTTTTATCCGATCTTGATGAAACTTAGTATGTATGTATATATTGGTGAGATCTTGGTCAAGTTCAAAATTGGTAATAATCGGATGAATGGTTTCAGAGTTATTGCACTTGACTTAGTAAAAACGTGTTAAATTTGGCTTGTAGACACTCTATAGACTACAGTTTTTATCCGATCTTGATGAAACTTAGTATGTATGTATATATTGGTGAGATCTTGGTCAAGTTCAAAATTGGTAATAATCGGATGAATGGTTTCAGAGTTATTGCACTTGACTTAGTAAAAACGTGTTAAATTTGGCTTGTAGACACTCTATAGACTACAGTTTTTATCCGATCTTGATGAAACTTAGTATGTATGTATATATTGATGAGATCTCAGTCAAGTTTGAAATTGGTAATAATCGGATGAATGGTTTCAGAGTTATTGCACTTGACTTAGTAAAAACACCTTAAATTTGGTTTGTAGGTACTCTATAGACTACAGTTTTTATCTGATCTACATGAAACTTGAAAATATATGTAGATCACGGTCAAGTTTGAATTTGGTCTTAATCGAATGAATGGTTGTGGAGTTACTGCCTTTGACTTTTGAGTTATAGCCCTTGAATTAGATCAATGCGTCTATTTTGGCTTGTAGACACAATAGAGGCTTCATGGTTTATCTGATCACAATGAAACTTGGTATGCATGTATAGATGGACTAAAACCACTACAGACTTTATCATTTCTGACAGCTGGTAGTTTGCATATGTTACCTTGCCTGGCAGCTATATTTAACTTTTTTTTTTTCATTTTTATGAATTATTGTAATCACCCTGTCGGTCTGTCCATTTACAATTGGTTCGTGCTCACTCTACAGGCAACAATTCATTATTGGATTATTTTGATTTTGTGTGTTAATGTCATTATGAAGATGATCTCTATCGATTTTCGTGATGATCGGATAATTTTTCACCGAAATATCGTGCTGGTGGGCATATGTCATTTTTCTTCGCAAGGCTATCTTTTATATGAGATTTTGAATCACAGTTTTAGAATCTATTTGTGTTGATAAAATTTAAGTACATAAGTACACATATCTTCAAAATTTGTTTTTACAGAGGACAATTTTCAATCAAAATTTTCTTTTTAATGTAAACTGACTAACAGTACTATTTTTAGGCTAATATTCCAATTCTCATAAAAATATAGAAAAACACTCAAAAAATGTTTTCCTTTGCTCAGAAAATTGTTTTAATACCTTTATATTTCTAGGCCACAAATCCAGAAGATGTCTGCCCCGTCATCAATACTCCACATCATTATCTCATTAATATCTATAGAAATAATTTATATTTTGTTGCTGTGGTAACCACAGAAGGTATGTAGTTTTAATTTTCATACGCCCACATGAAATATTGCCGTCACCCATTTTGGTCCGTCCGCCCGTCGTTCGGAAGGATGAAGCCTATTGAAAATCAGAAGAATCGAAAAATATTTAGTATAAGTTATTGCCCTTGTTCAATTTTTTGCTCGTAAGCACTCTAGTAGGGACAATTCCTCACGGATTTTGACGAAACTTGGCATGAGTATTTGTAACCTGCCAAGGATAAACCCTCTTGAAAATCAGAAGAATCGAAAAATATTTAGTATGAGTTACTGCCCCTCTTCTTCAGAACGGGTTTTTAGCTCTTAAACACTCTAGAAGTTACAATTCTTGACAGATTTTGACAAAACTTGGCATGAGTGTTTGTTATCACCTAAGGATATAAACCCAATTGAAAATCAGAAAGATCTAAAAATATTTAGTATGAGTTATTGCCCCTGTTCTTGAGAACACTTTCAATTTTTAGCTCGTACACACTTTAGAAGGCACAATTCTTTACAGATTTTGACGCAATTTGGTGTTTGTGTTAACACCCAAGGATGAATCCTGTCAAAAATAAAAAAATCAGTCCGTCTATCCGTCCGATCTTCATGAAACGTGGTATGCATGTATATATATGTGAGATCTCAGTCAAGGTCTAAATTATTATTAATCGGATGAATGGTTTCGGAGTTATTGCCCTTGACTTAGTATAAACGCCTAAAATTTCGATGTAGGCACGATACAGTTTTTATCCAACCTAGATGAAACTAGGTATGCATGCATATTTTATGAGATCTCAGTCGAGTTCGTAATTGGTAACAATCGGATGAAAGGTTTCAGAGTTATTGCCCGTGGCTAAGTAAAAACTTGTCAAATTCGGCTCACGGTCACGATAGAGACTACAGTTTTTATCCAATCTTGATGAAACTTTGTATGCATGTATATATTAATGAGATCTCGGTCAAGTTAGAAATTGGTAATAATCAGATCAACAGTTACAGAGTTATTGCTCTTGTGTGAACAGCGATGAGATATTGTTTATGTTCGAATTTGATGATAACTTGATGAACTGTTTTGCCTTGACTTATAGATGATTTTAAGATTATTTGATAATTCATTATTAAACACCTAAAGATTTTGTTATCATTTCTGACAGCTGGTAGTGGGCGTATGTTACCTTGCCTGGCAAGCTACCTTTGTCTGTAACTCAATATCCTGCATAATATATTAATGTATTGTGGCATGATATTTGACTACTATTTCTTATAAAATAATTTTCAGTGCCCCCTTTGTTTGTCCTGGAATTTTTACATCGTATTTGTGATACATTTGAAGATTATTTTAATGAGTGTAATGAATCTACATTGAAAGAACATTATGTTATTGTGTATGAGGTAAGATTTTTATTGTTTACTTTTGTTAAGGTGCTCAAATCCATTAGATTTGCACATTTTTTTTTTAAATAAACACATTTCATTCATATTTTCAAAATTAAACTATTAAGCTGTATTTGTTACTTATGGGAAGTTAGAAGTTTCTTTCTAGCTAGGAAGATGTAATTACCTTTTGATTCATATCTGGTACACATTTGACAAATCAGACACATGCACTCTAGAGAGAAATATACTTTATTTGCATAAAAAATTATATCACATATTATGTTCATTATATAATTCAGATTGGTTGCCCAACATTGACATGTCACAACTTGTCCTATAACATCATAAGTCGTGAACTCCATATGATTTTAGCAACCTGAGTTCCCCAGTAGAAACATGACTTCTGAACACAAGTTTGAAGTTATGAATACAATTTACCATTTTGGACATTGTACTTTCAATATTTCTGAGAGTAACAAATACAGTTACTCATACAGTATGCCTTAATTCCATTTGGAAATTCTATCTGTCTTGATGTTGTCTCCCAAAACACATGTCTACAGAGTGTATTTTAGTAGATACTTGACTTGAATTTGTAGAAGAAAGTATATTATATACTGAATATTGATGGGTTTGTTATAGCCAATGATATATAGTCAATTCAGAGTATTACTTATCATAAGGAAAATATATGTGTGTGGTTTAGTGCTCTGTTCATCTGATTGGCCTATTATTAAATACGTTTCATGTTTTAGATATTAGATGAGATGTTAGACAATGGTTTCCCTCTGGCTGTAGAATCTAATGTATTAAAAGAATTAATAAAACCACCAAATTTCCTACGTACAATAACAGACACTGTCACTGGCAAATCTACAGGGTAAGTCTGTTTTACTGATAAAATTTTTATTTAGTGAACTTCTACAGTACAATCAGTTGGTTCTTTACTATCAAGACGTCATTTGTTCTCACTTGACGTCATCTTCATTTCTAAATCCATTTGACCCAGCTGTAAATATGTATGGATAATCTAGGAAAGATCAGTGCCATGAGGTTTGAACAAGGACTAGCTGGTAAAAATGTTTCTTTCTTGTTTTGTAGTCTGTAGAATGAATAATTGAAGTAAGTAGCTTTATTGACATACTTTATGAAATGATATTTATTTGTGTTTTTAGAGTGAGTGGTATTTTACCAACCGGTCAGCTTTCTAATATACCCTGGAGAAGAACAGGAGTTAAATATGCTAATAATGAAGCGTATTTTGATATTATTGAAGAAATAGATGCTATAATAGATAAATCAGGTACCACTGTTACAGCAGAAACACAGGGTTATGTAAGTAATAATTATAGAAATTTAAAGGGATAGATAGGCCATTTTTTGACCAATCATACTTAAATCTGAGAAACTGGAATTTTTTAGCTGATCTAATCAGTTACTGTTTTCACAGCTCACCATCAAAATTTGAGCCTTCAAATCCATTTGTGTCTAGAATTATCTGTGTTTAAATGTTAAATGTCATCAATTTAATATACTCTGTGATATATAGAAAAGACATATATAGAAATAGTGAGTAAAATTCCTAGTCTGAAATATTTTTTTAGGAATTTTGTTATTTTCGTACATTTCTAGTACTTCTGAAAACTATTTACATATATTCAAGTCTAAAATCAACCCCCCAAAATGCCATACCTGTCCCTTTAAAAGTGTGAAAATTCCATAAATAAAGAGAAATCCTTTCTCCCAGAGTTCAGCAATTTCAAAACTATTTTCAAAATAGATTGTATAGCGTAAAACTCCATATTTTATGATTTTCAAAATGAAATTTGCTTTTCAATGTTTATATTCAAAGATAATTGCTATTTAAGCCCCTGTATGCATGTCTACTTATATTTTATTTAAAACTCATGTCTAGCTTTTCAAAAAGTTGTATGTAACATTGTTCACCATAATATCATATGAGAACATCTGTATTTCTTAGATTGATTGTCTTATTAAATTGTCTGGTATGCCTGATTTGTCCTTGACCTTTGTGAATGCCCGTCTGTTAGATGATGTCAGTTTTCATCCTTGTGTCAGATTTAAAAGATGGGAGGTAAGCATAGCTTATATCATCCTTAAAAAAAACAAATAGGATGAGTCATTTCATCATTTGATACCAAAAGTATACAATACAATATTCAAACGCACGCTCATGGTATCACTACCACTCATGGTATCACTACGCTAAGCCCCTCATGCAATATTGATAACCTATAGTCATGTGTGCGGTTTGACTTTCATTACATACTATTTCGTTTACTGTTTTGATTGGAGTACTAACTATAAAGTACCACACCCATTGTGCAATAAGACAGCATTTAAATGGTCTGTCAATTTGACCTACGTTGTGTACTTCGCTGTGGGATTTCCCCTGGAATGTGATGTTTACAAATATAAGATGACATCATAGGGAGTTCCCTATAGCCTACTCTGCAACTTGAAAACGTCACTTGATTTGCTTAATTAATTGTGGAAAAAGGTAATAACGGTACTGTTTGTGGAAATTATAGCCCATGGAACAGGTTTCAAAATATGGTTTAATGGTAATTCATTGTCATATGCGCTATCATAAGCTGACACTGAAGCTTTGAATTCTCTGAGATCTTAAAAACAAAAATGGCGACTCAATCATTCGAGTAGAGTAGATAAAAGTAGTTCCACCGTATTCAACTTATGTGTGATATGGATTTATTTATTACATGAGCCTGATATTAGACATGTATGTAATACATTTTTGAAAATAAGAGACTTAGATGGGTGTCAAATTAAGCAAACTATTTGATTCTACTGATAATTCTCTTCTATATGAATTAGTTAAGGACATGTGAGACAAACTGGTATTTTCAAAGTCTTTGGAATACCTCTACTTTCTATCCATATAAGTATTTTCATTTTCATAAATGAAAATAAGGGAGGGAACCCATCTTTAATCCTGCAGTTTATGCTATTCAAAAAAGTATTCTTTCAATGTTATTAAATTTTTGAAAAGAAAAAATGCATATTATTTGGAGCGGTCATGGGTTTGTTTGTAGTTTGTATCTTGTATATGGGAAAGATATGTTGATTTGACAAAGTATCAATGCTAAATTGACTTCCTGGCCATTCAATAAGGAAAAGTCTTGAAAATACATTCAAACTATGCCCTTTTCATTTCAGAATGAAAAGATTTTGTCCTTTGTACCACCAGATGGTCATTTTCGTCTCATGTCTTATCATATAGGTGCTCAAAAGTAAGTAACATTCCCATTCTTATTAGAAAGATGTATTAAGAATGTTTATAACAGTAAATGTCAGATTATGAAAAGTAAACAATGTCAGATTATGAAAAGTAAACAATGTCAGATTATGAAAAGTAAACAATGTCAGATTATTAAAAGTAAACAATGTCAGATTATGAAAGTAAACAATGTCAGATTATTAAAAGTAAACAATGTCAGATTATTAACAAAATGTAGATGTATATTGCTGTCGCCCCTGTCCGTTGGTCCGTTCACATTTCTTATAGGCACGATAGAAGCTACAGTTTTAATCAGTACTTGGTATGTATGTATATATTGATGAGATCTCAGTCAAGTTCGAATTTGGTAACATTGGAATGAATGGTTTTGGAGTAATTGCCCACACACGTCAGATTTGGTTTGTAGTCAGGATAGAGACTATAGTTTTTATCTGGTCTTGATATAACTTGGTATTCGTGGATATATTGATGAGATCTCAGCCAAGTTAGAAATTGGTAATAATCAGAGTTATTGCTCTTGACTTAGTAAACCGTTAAAAATTAGCTTATAGACACGATATAGACAACAGTTTTTATCTGATCTTGATGAAACTTGGTATGCATTTATATATTTATTAGATCTCGGTCAAGATCAAAATTGTTAATAATGGAATGAATAGTTTCAGAGTTATTGCTCTTGATGATGAGACCATGTTCAGTTCATGTTTGAGGTTTTGCTTTGGCTTCTAAATATTTTTTAGGATTATTTGAAAATTCATTATAAAGACACTAAAAGCTTAATTATCATTTCTGTCAGATAGGCTAGTGGACGTATGTTACCTTGCCTGGCAAGCTATCTTTTTAAGTATGTGTCACAATAATTATGTACATTATGTGTAAAGACTGTGTTTGTTGCTGTCTTGGCAATCTAATTATTTGAGCATATCATTGCTCATATAATAAGCAAAATCAGGATTACAGGAGTACATTTGATTCATTTGAATAGAAATTATAGTAGTAAATCAAGAGATTTGATTTAAATTTTTGCAAGTTTTTCTCAGTTTTGGAAATAAGTAACTAATATTGGAAATATATGATTATAAATTTGATTTCTATTTCAGTATGGTAGCTATACCAGTATATTTACGTCACACTATAAACTATAGAGAAGGTAGTGGTGGAAGGTTTGATGTTACTGTAGGTCCTAAACAGACAATGGGAAAAACAGTGAGTAGACATGATACTGATACAGATTGATTTCCAAGGGATTTTTGGTGATTCAAGTGCAAATTAAAAATCTGCTTAATGAAGTTTACATATTCAGGATGTTGTAAAAGCAGCCTATTTTTGTGAGATTTATCTAACTGTTTAACAGCTATGTATTATGTAGGCAGGCATATCATGCTAGAAACAAACTTCTGGTTATTGTTATATATTGCCAACTAGCCCATTTGGATCAGATGAATGCATACAGTTTCCCTTCAACATGTCATGGCTTCAAAATAAAATTATTTGAAAATATATTTGTTATTTTTAGGTAGAAAATGTGATATTAGAAGTCCCCTTTCCTAAAAATGTTTTAAATGTTACTCTGACACCTAATCAAGGAAAATACAGTTTTGATCCTGTGTCTAAATTTATGACGTGGGATGTAGGAAAGATTGACACTACCAAATTACCCAATATCAGAGGAAATGTAAGTTATATTCCTCATGAAATATGGACATTGATTCTAAACAATACCATGGTCGCACTAGTTTGCAGTTCTAAACAGATTCTGAACAACAATTCTTGACAGATTTTGATGAAACTTGGTGTTAGGGTGTATTGAGATGAGTCTCAATGAAAGCACTGGTCTAGGTCACAGAGCAATAGATAAGTATTTAGATTGTATTTAGGTGGGCAAAGCCACCCTACAGTAATAAACAAAACAAAACTAATCAGTGATTATTCTATAATTATTCTATTTTAGATATCTTTACAGACTGGATCTCCTATCCCTGATTCTAACCCTGTTATAAATGTAAGTTTTCACTTTGTATTCAAGATCTGTTGTCAGCATCCTGTAGGTAAGCCTTATAAAACTGACCATAGTCCCTAAACTGATATATGGATGTGATATTGCCACGGGTAATGACTTCATTCTGAATTTTTGAATCATAAGTTCTTGAGAATTTTTAACATTAAATATTACTTACAGAATTGTATGAAGTAGGTTACTGTAATGATGGGCACAGAGACAAGAATATCTGCTTATGTCTCGATGGACCCATTATAGTTCAGCTTTACATAGATACCAAAACTTATGCCATATTGGAAAACTAGCGATTAAAAAATGGCTTAGAAATAAACCCCCATAAAATGCAATATAAGATATCTAGCTCTAACTGGGACAATATCACACCGTGATGAGTAAACAGGCAGGGCCAGACATGTAAGGTTACCTGAAATTTTGTGTCATATAAATATGTCATCAAGATAGAAATTTTTCACATCAGGATGTTAGAATGAGTGAATATATTTTAAGTACATCATTTGAATCCACTGAAATGAATTTCTTTTGCTAAGAGTCCCATGTTATTCATGAGATTTTCCCAATTATTTTTAGGTGCAATTTACAATAAGTCAGATGGCTGTATCTGGTATTAAAGTGAATAGATTAGATATGTATGGGGAGGTAAGGATATTTTTTATCACACAACAGTACCAGTACGCAGGTTCATAACACAGGTTGTGAAAAATAATATGAACTCAATAATTATGCATATTATGTGATCATGTATTCATGCACCACGTACTTACTTAATAGGCGCAAGGACATTTTGCAGTAAGGTGTAACAAGTGGTTACGTCCACTTCTCTGATACATTTTCAGTATATCAAAGGCGGTTGCCAATCTGTGTCAAATCGTGTCAAAAATGTAATCTGTACAAGACATTGTTGATCTAATCAAACACACAAAATTTCATAGAATTCTGACATAAACTGCCAACAAATTCTGATGCATTTTTACTAATTCAAGGGCAATAACTGAAAGACTGTTCATCGAAAGATCGTCAAATTCGAACTTGTCCAAGACCTCATCAATATAAATCATCACATCAAATTTCATTTAAATCGGAGGAAAACTGTATTCTGTATTGTTTCTCAAACAAAATTTGACATGTTTTTCCACAGTCAAGGGCAATAACTCATTAAGCAATTAATTGTCTTGTTTTGGAAAATACTCAACTTCCATGAGCTAAACGCTAAAACATTACTCTGCAGTTCCTACAAAAAATTTGCATAAGTGTAAGGGTGTGTTGCTTGGTCAATCTGACGATTTTTCCATGGACTACAGTTTGGTATGATCATCCGGAACTATGAGGTAGTGGTCAAGTTTGCAGTTGATGATCTTTTGATGAACAGAATTTGAGTTATTGCACTTGACGAATTTTGAAAATCAGAAAAATCAGAAAAATCGAAAAATATTTGGTATGAGTTATTGCCCTTGTTCTTGAAAAGGCGTTCAATTTTTAGCTCGTAAACACTCTAGAAGGCACAATTCTTGACGGATTTTAATGAAACTCTGTGTGAGTGTTCGTAATCACCCAAGGATGAACCCTATTGAAAATCAGAAGAATTGAAAAATATTGAGTGTGAGTTATTGCCCTTGTTCCTGAAAACGCGTTCAATTTTTAGCTCGTAAACACACTAGAAGGGACAATTCTTGATGGATTTTGACGAAACTTGGCATGAGTGTTTGTTATCATCCAAGGATAAACCCTATTGAAAATCAGAAAAATTGAAATATATTTGGTATGAGTTATTGCCCTTGTTCTTGAAAATGTGTTTAATTTGTAGCTTGTAAAGATGGATTTTGACGAAACTTGGCACGAGTGTTTGTTATCATATACGGTTAAACCCTATTGAAAATCAGAAAAATTTAAAAATATTTGGTATGAGCTATTGCCCTTATTCTTGAAAACGCGTTCAATTTCTAGCTTGTAAACATTCTAGAAGGCTCAATTATTGACAGATTTTGACGAAACTTGGTTTTATTATTCAGTACCGAGCCGAAGATTGGGTATTTGCCTTCTCTAGAGTTTTCACGTGCTCTTGAAACGTGTTGGATTTTAGGACTACCCTGTTTCATGTGGATGTTAAAAAAGATTGTTTTAAATTTCAGAAATACAAGCCATTTAAAGGTGTTAAATATATAACCAGAGCTGGGAAGTTTCAAGTGCGGACTTAGAAATTATATATTTTGTGTCGAAAAAAAACACCTGATATGACTTTTATGTATTAAATATAAACATGCTCTTGAATATTTCTATTGACAACTTAAAGTGTGTCATTGCAATTCATAAGATGGAGACATAATACCTTAAACACGATGCTCTACAATGGCTTAAAACATTAAATCCAGATCTAGTTTTTATTTTATGGGGTGACTTAACTTGCCATCCAGGAACAGATTTAACTCTTCTTGCATTTTATGATGTCAATATTTTCAAATATAGCTTGTAAGTTCCTGCAAATTCACTTGAACACAGAAATTTATTTAATAATATGTTATGTTTGAATGTATGTTATGTTAATGGTTAATTTGTAAAGTATTATGTAACTTGTATATTAAATAGTAAATATATTGATTTGTTCCCCTTAATCATTGGCATTTGAAGATACAGATCACTACTTACTCAACTGCCCCATACATTTAGATGCACGAAACCAAACTTTATTCCTCTTACCTTTTTATTACCTCAATGTACAAAACCTATTGTATGGAACAGACACCAACCTGACCTCTTTTTTGATTTTTGAAAAAATTCATGATTTTATAACGGAACGGAACAAGAATAAATCAAGATCATTAATTCCCTTTTCTCTCACCTAACATCAAACACTCGCATAAAACATGCCGTGACTGTAATAAGGTCTACTGTTAGGGCCTCGGCCTACATCAGATCGAAATTAGCAACCGGCCGCGGTGCGTAACCCCATGTGGCAGGATGAAAACAACAACGGGAACAGACATTTCAGCTAGGATAATGCCTACCAACGAAATAGAATACACTCTATTGCACGCACCGCATGTGCGTTCCAGGGTAGAATACTAGTTTATGCCCCCTATTGCAAATCGAGGAAAGTCCATGTACATGTACGTCTTATGCGTTTGATAATACCCCTAATAGAAAATGTCATATAGGTCATGATTAGCTCAAGCTGCCTTTAGTTTAGGGGAATAGGGCTACCGTTCATAATCTTCGCTACCAGTATCATGTCGTTGAAGACGACTTTTTATACGCCCACATGAAATGGGGGGCGTATATTGCCGTAACCCATGTCCGTCCGTCCGTCCACAATTGCTCGTAAACACACTACAATACACAATTCTTGACGGATTTTGACAAAACTTGGTATGAGTGTTCGTAATCACCCAAGGATGAACCCTATTGAAAATCAGAAGAAGCGAAAAATATTTAGTTTGAGTTATTGCCCTTGTTCTTGAAAACGAGTTCAATTTTTAGATCGTAAACACTCTAGAAGGTACAATTCTTGGTGGATTTTGACGAAACTTGACATGAGTGTTCGTAATCACCCAAGGATGAACCCTATTGAAAATCAGAAGAATCGAAAAATATTTAGTATGAGTTATTGCCCTTGTTCTTGAAAAGGCGTTCAATTTTTAGATCGTAAACACTCTAGAAGGTACAATTCTTTGTGGATTTTGACGAAACTTGACATGAGTGTTTTTTATCAACCAAGGATAAACCCTATTGAAAATCAGAAAAATCGAAAAATATTTAGAATGAGCTATTACCCTTGTTCTTGAAAACGCGTTCAATTTTTAGCTCGTAAACACTCTAGAAGGCACAATTCTTGACGGATTTTGACGAAACTTGATGTGAGTGTTCGTAATCACCCAAGGATGAACCCTATTGAAAATCAGAAGAATCGAAAAATATTTAGAATGAGTTATTGCCCTTGTTCTTGAAAACGCGTTCAATTTTTAGCTCGTAAACACTCTAGAAGGTACAATTCTTGGTGAATTTTGACGAAACTTGGCCTGAGTGTTTGTTATAACCCAAGGATAAACCCTATTGAAAACCAGAAAAATCGAAAAATAATTATTATGTGTTATTGCCCTTGCTATTGAAAAAGCGTTCAATTTTTAGCTCGTAATCACTCTTGATGAAACTTGGTGTGAATGTTTGTAATCACCCAAGGATGAACCCTATTGAAAATCAGAAGAATTGAAAAATATAGCTTTTGACAAAACTTGGTTTTATTATTCAGTCCTGCACTGAAGATTTGCTTTCTAGAGTTTTCACGAGCTAAAAATTTAACAGTTTTTCAAGAACAAGGGCAATAACTCATACTCAATATTATTCAGTATTTCAGAGTTCAAAAGAAGTGTATGACTGAAGGTTGAATATTTCATACTGGTGATTGTTACTGTACTGCTAAATATCTTTATTCAAAATCAAAGCTGCCAGTGGGCGTATATTACCTTGCCTGGCAAGCTATCTTGATATCTTTGAGAAAAGAAACTAAAAAAAAAGTACTACTCATGTCAAAAAATGGTTTTCGTGATAAAGAACAGATTAATTTCAGTTCAAGCTTCTTTAAGAAAGGTGCTAGATTACTTTACGGGGTTGTTTTATAGCAATGCTGGTTATAGTGCCATTAAAACTGCTCGATAATCCCTCTCTGCTCTTGGATTAACTTTTAAGGGTTTCTGTTGGGTGTCATCCCTTAGTGACAAGATTTTTAAGAGGGATTTATAATCTTAGACCTAGTTTACCCCTTTATGTTGAAGTTGAGTTAAATGTTTTCCGCAATATGTCTCCTGTTAAGGACATTTCATTAAAAGATTTAACTATGAAACTCGCTATGCTCATAGCTTTAATTACTGCTAGTAGAAAGCAGACTTTATCTGTATATTAGACATCGGTAATATAAGATGACAGTCTGAGGAATGTTCTCTCCCTTTAAATGGTTTCCTGAAACAAAATAGACCTAAAAACAATTTACAATCTATTTCATTGACATCGTATCCTACAGAAGAAGATCTGTGTGTGATAACTGACTTTTGTTGTTCATTATGACAGAAAAATAATGAATTCGTCCATTTTTCGTGAGGGTGTATTAAAATGTTGGGCGAAAAACTTTTTCAATGGGAAGTTAAATGAAGAAAAAATGGAATTCAAATTACTTCAAACAGTTGGCTTTAAATTGTGTCCAAAATTGTATTTTTAAAGGGCTTTCATTACAGGGTTCCATTATCGCAAAGTCATCTGCGCTTTTGCCTAAGCACAGGTTTTTGTTGAACTGTGGATTTATGACAGAGTTTTCATAAGACCACATTTGACTTGCTTTATCTGATTCACAAGCAGCAAATTTTACACTCTCTTCATCATGAGTTAAACACCTATCTCGACACTTGATTCTGGAGCCAACCATGTGTATTTTACAATAGCTATAGTGGAAAACAGAAAATCTGATGGTACTTAGATCACGATCTACTCTCATTGGAATTTGTCTTTCGGTCGTGTAGGGGTCTACATAGTTTGTATTTGCTTCTGGAATTTCAAGCTCCGGATAAACATTCTCTAGCAGCCATTTAAATGGTTTACACTTTAGTTTCTCTTTCAGTGTTTTGGTCCGAAGTAGAACTGAAGAGTCAATTGGGCCCAAAGCGGTGGTTGTGCATTGGAAAATTGGTTTGAATTCATCTAACCATAAATCTGCGATGTACCGTACGTTAATTTGTGGATTGTTCTGGATTTCGTAGGGTCGTTTCTTCTGTAGATGTGTAATGTGGCAACAGCGACATTTTACAACTCCTCCGCCACACAGCCAAGATTTTATAGATAGGTCCACATCCTCCGCACCCCAACCGTCAAAATAATCCGGAAAGCCTCCAATACCTCGAAAATATTGTTTGTTTACGGCGATGACTTGGCCCATTAAAGACACCTGTGGCATAGGATCTGTCATATTGTATTTTTCTAATAAATCGGGACGAAAGGCATCGAATGCAGCACCAAGTCGCCAGTTAAACACTATTTGGTAACTGTTGGGATCGGTTCCGTGAATTTCCAGAGTAGTTGATAATATGTGATCCTTGGTGCAAACAGCTATTCGCGTTGGTTCTTCAGTTATGGCTTCTAGAAGCGGCTCCATCCAACCTACGTTCACTTCGCAATGTGAATCCAAAAATAGTAAGACTGATCCCACGGCATGTCTAGCACCGTAGTTCCTACTTCTAGCAACGCCCATAGGAAACGGAGTCCGAATCAAGCGCAATAACTTAAATGTACTAACGAGTCTTTCAAAGGGCTCCAACAGATATGCGCGATCACTTTGGTCATCCACAAGGATGACCTCTAAGATTTGTTGCTTCGGACTCTTGATAAGCACGCTGATGACAGTTCTTAGTAAAGTTGACCAGGGTTCATTTACAAATGGAATAACAACACTAACTTTCAGATCGGAGCTAAACTTCCAGTTCTTTTGTTTACATTCTTCATGTCTTAAATCCTCTCCTATTCTGTCTAATGGAATCGAATGACTCAACGTTTCATTGAAACCCGAGAACATGGAATCACCAGTTCTAGGGAATGTTTTGTTAACTAAAAACATGAAATACTCCATATCAAATTGTTGTTCATCATAAAGTTGTTTTGGTCGCGCATGATCGGAATGTTTCTCCGTGCTTAACTTTGCTCTTAGTACATACTGTGGTTGGTTTTTAACGTCATTTGACCCGAAGAAAATTAAGTACAAAACAACAGCAATCAGTATCCACAATATTAACACCTGTCTTTTGTGCTTCATTCTGTAAAATACAACAACAACATCTATCATGCTATAATATTGTTTACAGAACTGTCATCAGTGGAGGCGCCAGCCTCATGGTACTGGGGGTACAAATAGGGGACAGACTATAACATAAAGGGGGGGGGGGGGGGGGTCGAGATTGAGATTCCAAATGTGAAAGCGCATTTGCATATAATGTGGGCGTACAAAATGCAATAATATAATATTGTAGTTATCGAAACGCGTTCAACATTAGTTTATGGGCACTCAAGATGGCAGATTAGAACGAAACTGGATGAAATTGTTCATTACCAACCCAGGATTAAGCCTATTACAAATCAGAAAATATTTGTACAGAGTTATTTCCCGTTTTTTTTTTCAAATGCAATCGGTGTAAAGTTAAGATCTTTTTCTTCCAAATGTGTTTAAATATTAAAACAAAAATGCTCACTAGTAAAAATACTGTGTAGATATATCCTAGACGATCCACCGTATAATTCAAAAACATTAAATATGTCCTATTGTCTGAGCAAAATTAAAAGTTTTTTTAATAGCCTAAAAATAGTACTGATAGTCTTAGAATGTCTTTGTGTTGATGAAAATATAAACATAAGTACAAATTAAAAATTTGTTTTTACAGAGGAAAATTTTCTGTCAAAAGTTTGTGACTTTTTATGGTTGAAATTTCTAGGCGAGAAATGTGTTTTCTTTTTCAATGTAATCTTACAAAAGTTTATATTTTTATCAACACAAAGACATTTTTATATTGTCAGCACCCCGTCCGTCCGTCAACATTTGCTTGTAAACGCTCTAAAAACTAGATTTTTTGATGGAATCAATTGAGATTCGGTACGTGTATACATATTCATAAAACGAAAATCAAGTTCGAGCTATTTTCGACCGTTAGAAGCAGAGTTATTGCCCTTGCTCCAAAATCTTGAATATGTTATTACTCTCTTAGTTTTCAATCGATTTTGATGAAACTTAAAATGGATGTTATTGCACCTAAATCGAAAGGTTTGAGAAAGTTTAGTTTACTTCTGATTAAATTTAAGGCTTTTTCAAGATCATTTATAATGATGAGATCTTAGTCAAGATTTGAGGAGTTATCGCCCTTTAACCTCCATACAGTAAGTGCTTCTATCAACATCAATTGCTCGTAAACACTCTAAAAACTAGAGTGTTCGAAGAAATCAAATGAAATTCGGTATGTGCATACATATTCATGAAACGAAGGTCCGTTCGTCCGTCGGTCCGTCCGTCAACATTTGCTTGTAAACACTCTAACGTAGCGGACGGCGGCAAGCGGACAGTAAAGACGTGCAACTGGACCTCTGAGGTGTACTGAACGGTGAAACAAACTGAACATTGAATCTTGTGATATTTTGTGACATTTTGTGATATTTCTTTCTTATAACATCAAAGTGTGGATAATTTGGATGTCAAGTATTCAGAGTGGCATATTAAAACGAGATAGATCAAGCGAAGCTGAGACTCTTAAACCTGAACTGAAAAATATTAGAACGGACAAATTTGACGATACAGCCATGGATTTAATTAGTAAACAAATGGAGATATTAATTGGGAGTATGGCGGAAATGAAAGGAAGTAACCATAACCATTCCTCGACACTTGAAAAAGGATAATATTTCGAAAACCGGTTCTTGTCAATTGCGTAAGTTTTTGTTTTACTTGTTATAATTTTTCACATCATTGTTAGCGTTATTTATCACCTAAATATATATTTATAAAACCCAGTTTGACTTATTTGCATAATTTGATCCCCACATTTTCACGCTAGCATATACAGTTTCCTCCTGTTACATCCGCTGTACATTCCCTTTCTAACCTCAAGTTATTTTCATTATGCTCCCCAACTACAACAACCACTGGCAAGAAGCCAGACATAGAAACACTAATCGTCAGCCAAACCAACACCACGTACTCTACATCGGCCTGTCTACCACCTACCAATCGCCGACCACCAACCAACCCATCCAGCTATATCCCACCCTATCGCCGACCTACCTACAACACAGCCTACCAATCCAGGGGTAACCATCGACCTGACCAACAACAGAAACGACTACCAGCCCACCGTCGCCAACCAGTCCCCACTCATAAGGAGGAAGAACCCTTTGTGAAGGTGTTCTTCCAAGTTTTGCAGTGCCTCCATCATTTGGCAATCCTTACCCTTCAACAAGGCCAACCAGCGTTTACCTTCAAACGCAAAGTCTCTGAGTTGGATAGTTTTATCCGTCCAGCAATGAAAATATCAGCTGTCGACGCGAATATTAGATCCCTCAATCGGACATGGCTCTCTAAGGTTACGCAGGTCCTGATCGACCATTACCAAACCATACTCCAAGAGAAGCTGATCACCATTCGTACCAAGTCTTTATCATCACCTGCCGTCGACCGCATCGTTTCTCATGCCCTGTCCTGGGCCCGTCGCTCCTATGGCAAACATCTCACTCAAGCTGTAATCACCAAATTCTACCAAACAATCAACGAAACAAAAACCAGAGTAACCATATCTCTACCAACTGAAATGGACACTACACCTGCACCATCTAGAGCCATCACGCTGCCGAACCAAACCCCTAAACGAGCCCAAAGTTCACTTACTCCTAGTCCAGCAGACATAGGTAAACGCTCTCGTAGAGAGGGCACTCCCCTTCTCTTTTCACTTTCAGACTCGTCTTCCCCTTCCACACCATCTGCATCTTCACCACGTGATCCAGGATCCGCCAACCTTTCTGCCTTCTGTGCGTTTTTGGACCAGCAAACCACCCCTCAGTCTCCATCTAAGTCGAGGCGTGTATCCAGACCTCCCCTCCCCCCCTCCCCTCGAACCAGATCCCAGTCCGTTCCCAATGCTACCAAACCAGTACCAATCACACCATCGACAACCATTATATCCGCTACCAAACCATATTATCACCAAACCAAGGACAAATCATTATGGAAGCTACCTGCTCTAAAGAAATCTACCTTAATAATTGGATCATCTAACCTGAATCGAATTACCAAAACCAGTTCAGACACTGAAATATATTCTTACCCCGGTGCCCAAATCCATCACATACAGTCAATCCTGGAATCATACGACCATGATCCCAAACCTACTACCATTATTCTTCATGCAGGCCTCAACAACCGTGATCACCTACCAAGCCCAGAAATTAATCGCTACAGCCAACAAAACCTTCCCAAACTCCAAGATCTTCTTCACATGTATAAAATCTCGAAGAAAGCACCACAGAACCTCAGCACCCTCAACAACATGATGATGGGTATCAACAGCGCAACAATCTTACCACCCTACGAAGAAGAATTCGAACCAGTTGATAATCTTCATTGGTCTCCAGAAACAGCAAACAGCATTTATTTGTTTTGGATACACCAGCTTCAAGCATCGAGTAAGTGTTTAAACTAATTACTGAGGATAAAAATACTGAGAGGCCACCGCTAGGCCAAACTGTAGTTAACTTGAGCCGCAAAATTCTCACACCCCTTCAGCATTCAATCTTAGACCATGTTTAAACCAACTTTATTCCCACACTAAAGATAGCTAACTTAAATTATCTCCGTCCATCCATTGAACGATTTCAACGAAATCTTAGCTGCACATATTTTTTTCGAAACCACCCCCACGTGGTGCTAGAACAATGTTTATTCCTAAATCCACGTGGACACCCCCTCAGGCCGCCATCCATCCTGAAATATTGAAAGCATTTGCGAGTATGAATAGCCAAATAGTGAACCTTTCCATAGCACACGAAAACCTAATCTCACACGAGTGGAACGTGAAGCGTTAAACTTACTTAAGAAAGACGATAGCATTGTTATTAAAAAGAGTGACAAAGGTTCATGTTGTGTCATTCTGAATAGGGAGGATTACGTTTCAGAAGCAGAGAATCAACTGAATAATCCTAAACATTATGCCATTTTACCGAAAAGAAACTGCTAACATGATTAGCAATATTTTTGCCGATTTAGTCAAAACTAGTTATCTCAAACAGAAACAATATGACTATCTGTCTGCCAAACCTGATTGTCGCGAGAGACATTTGTACACTTTGCCTAAAATCCATAAGAAATCCAACCAAGGAGTGGTTTATCTCGAATAAAATCCCTAAAGGCCGCCCGATTATATCAGACTGTGATAGTGAGTCATATGCAGTGTCAGAATACATTGATCATTTCTTACTACCTCTAGCATGTCAACATCGCGCCTACCTTAAAGAAACAACCGATTTTGTCAATAAAATAAAAAAATCTTCGAGTTCCCTCTAATGCTATTTTAATTTCTATCGAGGTTTCTTCTATGTATACCAATATCGATAACAAATAATAACCAATAGCAGAAACAAATAAACTGGATATTAAAGTGTAAGCAGAAACAAATAAACTGGATATTAAAGTGTATTTCAAAGAAACTGATACTCATCAACTCTTGCACAAGAGCTCCTTTCACCCAAAACATACCTTTTCTGGTATAATTAAGTCACAAGTTTTACGATTTCATCGAATTTGTACAAGATCTTCTGATTTCAACCAAGCCTGTACGATTGTTTTCTCAAGACTGAAAGAGCGTGGGTACTCTAAACGATTTTTACGAAACATAAAAAATTCCACCTTAGCACAGATAGCAGCTAAAAACAGACTTTATGCCGAAGTACCTCCAGGTTTAAGAAGTGCTCCATGTTTGTCCAGTAGATGCAAAACATGTCCCTTTATATCAGAAACTCATTATTTTGTAAGCAACTCTACGAATAAAAGGTATCCGATCCAGGAACATCTAACATGTGAACATTCGAATGTAATATATTTAATTTCATGCAAGAAATGCCCCAAACAATATGTAGGAGAAACTAAGAATAATTTACGAACTCGCTTTAATGCTCATAGGTCAGACATCAAATTAAAGAAAGACAAGCCTGTTTCTAATCATTTCAACCTCGACGACCATTCAATAGACGATCTCACCCTAATCCCAATTGAGCGTATAGAAATTGACTTGCCCGAAGATGAAACTACCAAATTCCGTCAATCTAGGGAGGCCCATTGGATTGAGACATTGAATACAGCAAGACCTATAGGACTAAATATTCATCATAATGTAGGCATAGCACCCTTTGTTGTCCCGTTTAATACAACCAGCAATCGAGCAAGCAAGATAGTTCATGCCCACTATAAGAGCCTTCAAGAGAAATTCCCCCATGTCTATAAGCAAAAAATGATAGTTGCATATTCAAAAAATAAGAACTTAAATGATAATATTGTTCATAGTAAACTAAAAACAATCAGTACATAACAGATACTATACTTCTCGCCCATCGGGCGAGTTATTTTTTCTAATTTCAGATCAGAATAAGAACAGAAGAAAACCCAATATCAAGACCCTTAATCCTAATTTCTAAATAAAGTGTCTGCTCCACCCTAGGCCTGTACATTTGGGAGAATCAAACCCTCCCTTCCCCGAAATCAATATTTCATACTGGTGATTGTTACTGTACTGCTAAATATTTTTATTCAAAATCAAAGCTGCCAGTGGACGTATATAACCTTTTTGTGTGAAAAGATGTCTAATATATCTATAATTATAAGGCAATAAATACTAAAACCTAACCTCTGTTTTCATATTTCTATATCGCTCTACAGTTGATGTATGGGGCACTATTTTAACAGTCAAAATAATTTATTGTATAAGGCTAAAATGTTATAACTCTTGGTCTTCATGAATAATCCTGGAAAAGTGTTACCGCTGATTTTGGGGCACCCGGTATATTATGTCTTTTCTATATATGGCAGAGTTCCTTTAGCAAGAACAAATCAAAAAGCAGATTTTATAACATGGGGTTTCACCACACACCTTCCAGAGAAAAATTTACTTACGTGTATTGGTTATTTTTTGGTCGGCGTTCTTTTAAAATTCTGAAAATTCCACAATTTTGTTTTTTCGCTTATGGCAAAGTTTAATTTGAATACAATCTGTAATACACAATCGAAATTTTACATGAAAAACTGATAATAATATTAATCTATAACTTCAAAGATTTTATGTATAATGTCAAATATTGTGTTTTGAGGTATTGTTGTAAATGTGTCCGTCTGTAGTGGTCCGTTGTTCGAAAAAAATAAGGCCTTTAGAAATATCTTTCACTCTATAGTACCAGTTGAAAATAATAAAGATCCGTGTCAATAAAAATTTCGTGCGCGACACCCGCTACTATTATATAGGTCAACATCATGACATATATTCAGATCAATTGTGTCTTACCAAAAAATCTAACACATTTATTTTCAATGGCGTTCTTGTTCTATTCGAGCAGAGAAATAAGATCATAGATTAAACAAGTGGTCGCCAAGCAAGATACGCCCACTTTCCTGATACATTTTTAGTATATCCAGGGCCGTCTGTGTCAAATCATACCAAAAATCTCATTTGTGCAAGATGTTGTTGATTTAATCAAACACACAGAATTTAATAATAAAATTCAGACTTAAACTATCACCTCTATCGCGTTAACAAGCCAACAGATTTTGATGCGTTTTACTAAGTCAAGGGCAATAACTCGAAAAATCGTCAAATTCAATCTTGACTAAGATCTCATCATTATAAATGATCTTGAAAAAGCCTTAAATTTAATCAGAAGTAAACTAAACTTTCTCAAACCTTTCGATTTAGGTCCAATAACATCCATTTTAAGTTTGATCAAAATCGGTTGAAAACTAAGAGAGTAATAGCATATTCAAGATTTTGGGGCAAGGGCTTCTAACGGTCGAAAATAGCTCAAATTCGAACTTAATCTTCATTTTATGAATATGTATACATATACCTAATTTCATTTGATTCCTTCAAAATATCTAGTTTTTAGAGCGTTTATAAGCAAATGTTGACGGACGGACGGACGGACCGACGGACGGAAGGACAGGGGTGCCGACAATATACGTCCACATACAGAGATGTGGGCGTATAAAAAACGTTCATCGAAAGATAGTCAAATTCGAACTTGTTTAAGACCTCATCCCTATAAATTATCACATTAAAATTATTTCATTAAAATCGAATGAAAACTGTAGTCTCTATTGTGTTCACAAACAAATTTTGACGCGTTTTTCATACGTCAAAGGCGATAACTCAAAAAACGTTCATCGAATGATCGTCAAATTCGAACTTGTCCAAGATCTCATTGATATATACCGACGGACGGACAGGGGCGACAACAATATACGACCACATTATATAATTATAAACCTACAACAGATCTCTTCTTTCCAAGTTGAACATCTGTGTAAAATCGGTAAATAATACGAAGCCATTTTGCGTTCTAATTGATCCAAAAATGTTGAATACACAGGTAAGATTTATAGCATTGAAAAGCACGAGAACAATGATAAAAGTTAAAGGTGTACTACCTCTTAGAATGACCAATTGAAATTTTTAAATTTGGCCAAAATGAGTCTTTGTCCGAAAGTTGACTTTACTGGTGTCATAACTATGTAACAGACTCCCGCTATAATCCAATAACAGTATAAAGTAATAATTCATTTAACAACTAAGTAATTTTGAAACATGCTTAGAAGCGTCTTTCAAAACTTTTTTTTAGGTTAAAGGATATATCGTCGTATGTAGAGATTTTATTCTTTATTGACCAAGTAGAGATTTTAAATTTTATGTCCATTCTACGAGATAGTAACCTATCCTTGTAACATAAGCTAATGTTAATGGTCATTAAGCTTACTTCCTTTTTTAACACTGACATATATAAATACATTTGAATATCCTGTAAGATAGATCCAATAAAACGTTTCTTTTGTCTCTCAGTATATATACATAATATGTACATTTGAATTCAATCATCACTGTACATGTATATCCAAGAGGTAACGTACCGTAGTTTAGAAAGGTCAAGCTCAATAGGCCTGTAGGTGGTTATTTTACGTAAGAATAGCATGAGTTATGGCATAAGGCAGTAACTATTAACCAGGCAGCGTATTTTTTTGTCAGATATTTGTGGTTCCTGTAATATAGCCATGCCCATGCTTTACCGAAGTAGCTTATGCGATAGTGAATACATACAATATTAAGTATATTAGACCCACAAACGACTGATTGAAAATTAAAACGATACACATAGATGTCATCGGTGGCCCCGATTAACGTAAAATATAACCCTAAATACAACATCATTAATTCATGTAAGACCCCATGATATTTTAGTAGACATACCTTATAATCAAGTGATTCCGATATCTCTGAGCTGTCTCAATAACTAATGGTTTATGGTCGACATCTTATCCATACAAAGTTTTATTGATTTTCTATTCTAATAGAATGAAATTAAACGTTTATAAAAGATGTATTGAAATTTCTCGTCTATTGTCCTATGCAATAATAATGTACGGTGTATAGTTGAAGTAATGGAATTGGTCGGTTGTCAGAATTTTTTCGGGGCATTTCCTTCCCCGACAAGCCTGACTTCTAAAGTTACAACTTACTTTTCATCACAAAATTAAACCAGACTGTGTAGTTCTGTGGGTGTTTTTCAGATGTACGGAAGCGTCCTGAGGCCAATATTTAATTATTTAAATGATGGAACACAATTTATCAAATAAAGACTATCATTCTTCAAAAATTCTGAACAAATTCTAAAAAAATGAATTTATTAATGAAAGACATATACACAAATACAATATATCACAAAAAATATCACAAAAAGAATACTTGGTATTTTTTTCTTGTGTCCCTAGACACATTTTATTTTTCCTTAAATGGATTATGGCTATATTATTTCCACTTTTAGCCAATAGCACCAAGCACATGGAATTTGTACTTCAAAGTCTGTTACTTCGAGACATCTCATAGTGGTTGAAACATGATCTATCAAACAAACAATATCTTTATATATACAGATTAACACAATGTGCTTAATCTCAGTTTACGAGCTAAAATAAAACGCGTTTTGAAGAACAAGGGCAATAACTTATTAAATATTTTTCGATTTTATTGATTTTCGATAGCGTTCATCCTCGGGTAATAATAAACAATTTCAGCAGGTTTCGTCAAAATCCGTAAAGAATTGTGACTTGTGGAGTGTTTATGAGCAATTGTGGACGGAAATGGGTGACAGCAATATACGTTCCACATTAAAATTTTCATGATTGACTCCAGTTCACGGTGACTAGAATAGATTGACTCCAGTTCACGGTGACTAGACTAGATTGACTCCAGTCAGTAGTGACTAGAATAGATTGACTCCAGTCAGTAGTGACTAGACTAGATTGACTTCAGTTCACAGTGTTATTAGACTAGATTGACTCCAGTTAGTAGTGAATAGACTAGATTGACTCCAGTCAGTAGTGACTAGACTAGATTGACTCCAGTTTACAGTGACTAGAATAGATTGACTCCAGTTCACGGTGACTAGACTAGATTGATGCCAGTTCACAGTGTTATTAGATTAAATTGACTACAGTTCACAGTGACTAAACAAATTTTTGTTCAGGTTTTTTACCTCTCCATTGCTATCGAACAAGCTTTCTACTCCATTCCCGTTCAAATGAAATTATTCACATCAAACTAAGTGACATCACACAACGTTAACGTCATACGCTTATACTTATATTACTTGGAGTTCAAAGCATTCCGTGGAAAATGACCATAAACTAATAAAAGAGTTAGTAACCTTCACTATTTGAGATTATAATTGCAGATGAACCAGACATCATATCTCCCTTCTGAAAAGTGATATCAGCAGGGAAAGTAAATACCAGTATTTAGAATTCTGCTATGGTGGAGGGATGACAACCAGATTGAGCACTTCCAATTTTCAAAATAATTTCAGAGAGTTTTATCGTATTTGTTTCATTATAATACTATCACTAGTTGACTTGGTGGATTGTTTACGTTGCTGTTTGATGACATCAAAACATCTCCAGAATCTAATGGTTTCATCAGCACCAGCCGAGGCTACAGTTGTACCATCAGGAGAGAGAGACATGTGCAATATCCTGGCTGTATGACCTAACAATAATAAATAATACATTAAGATTAAATCAACATAGTTCTGAACTGATTAAATTTAAAATACGTCAGTTGTCTGAGAATCTCATAGTGTGAATTAAAGTTCTGTTTTAATATTTTTCCATTGCTCAACAATTGATGTAATGAGCACTATTTCAACAGTGAAAATATTTTATTATTGTAGTTCTAAACTGATATACATATCAAATTATTATACGTATGAAATTACACCTAAACCAAGAGTTTTATGACATCAAAATCTGCCAAAATCATATAAGGCCAATTGTAATTGTGATGTCATAAAATATTTAGTTTTAGTGTGTTGTAAGAACCACATCAACTGATTGAAAATTGGAATAGTGCTAATTGATTCTATCAGCGTCCCTGATAAAATAAAGGATAACTTGCCAGGCAAGTTAATATAATTATGCCAACTACAGCTTTGATTTTGAATAAGAATATTTGGCAGTACAGTAACAATCACCAGTATGAAATATTCAACCTTCACTCATACACTTCTTTTGAACTCTTTAGGGCGATGCTGAATAATATTGAGTATGAGTTATTGCCCTTGTTCTTGAAAATATTCAATCTTTAGCGGTACTGAATAATAAAACCAAGTTTTGTCAAAATCCGGCAAGAATCATGCCTTCTAGAGTTTCAATAGGGTTTATCCATGGGTGATAACCAACCCTCATGCCAAGTTTTGTCAAAATCCATCAAGAACTGTGCCTTCTACAAGCTAAAATTGAACGTGTTTTCAAGAAAAAGGGCAATAACTCATACTAATTATTTTTCGATTTTTCTGAAAAGAGACAATCACAACAAGTTTTGTCAATTGCATATTCTAGAGTGTTTACGCGCCTAAATCTGAACGAGTTTTCAAGATCAAGGGCAATAACTCATACTAAATATATTTCGATTTTTCTGATTTTCAATAGGCTTTATCCGTGGGTGATAAACTCTCACATCAAGAATTGTGCCTTCTAGAGTGTTTACGAGTTAAAAATTAAAGACATTTTCAAGAACAAGGCCAATATCTCCAACTAAATACTTTTCTATTTTTCTGATTTTCAATCAGGTTCATCCTTGTATGAACACTCACAGCAAGTTCAAAATCTGCCAATCAGTAAACCTTCTAAAGTTTTTACAATTTTACAAGCTCAAATTGAACGCATTTTCAAGAACAAGGGCAATAACTCATACTAATTATTTTTCGCTGTTTCTAGTTTTGTCAAAATCCGTCAAGAAATTCGCCTTCTAGAGTATTTACAAGCATTTCAAGAACAAGGGCAATAACTCATACTTAACATATTTCGAATTTTCTGATTTTCAATAGGGTTTATACTTGGGTGATAAACACTCATGCCTAGTTTTGTAAAAAATCGGTCAGGAATTGTTCCTTCTAGAGTGTTTACAAGCAATTTGTGGACAGACGAACATGGGTGACACCAATATTACAATATTGTAATGTAATTTTAATCTTAATTGCCTTCTACCATTTGTAGTTTGTTTCTTCCCCTGATGAAGTCAAAAAATTTTTTACTAAACGTTGGGTATTAAAGGATGGTATTTGATGTCAAGTTTTATTATTTTTTACACCAAGTTCAGTATACATCAAATGAATCGCTGTACTACTAGTGGTGTTGGTGAGTCCATCAAAAAGTCTTCTTTGAGTGGTTATTGCTTTCTGCTTTTTCTTTTTGGAATCTATCCCTTATAGCGTAATTTACTATTACCTTTCAACTCGGCTACTTTAGCCATTGCTGGGTATTTCCATACTATTAGTTGATTCAACTGATATCCATGACCTGAAATAAGTTCTCTGTGTTCTTGAGACCACAGTATAGAACACACCTAAAATATGAAGAAACATTTACATTGACTTTTCACAACTTACCCATATTATGGTAGGACTTGGTGATACAATATTTATCAATATGAATTTGTATTGTTAACATCGCCTGATTAAAAAGTATCGAATAAATTCTTTGTCCAGATAAGATCACCTACACAATTTTAATAAGTAACTTAATGTTAATGAAATAGAAGTCTTTTTAATGATATGAAAGACTAGGTTGTTATTTCATAGAGAAACTTTTTTCCCTTACATTTAAAGTTTTTAGATTGAGAAAAAATCAACAATTTTGTTTCAAAGATAGCTTGCCAGGCAAGGTAACCTACACCCACTACCAGCTGTCAGAAATGATAAAGTCTGTAGTTGCTAAATAATAACTTTTCAAACAATCTCTGAATAATCTCTTTAATTGTGCCTCTATCATGTATACAAGAAATGTGGACGGATGGATGGAGAGGAACGACAGCAATATACATCCACATTTCCAGGTGGGCGTATAAACCTGTAAAGATAGCTTGCCAGGCAAGGTAACATACGCTCACTACCAGCTGTCAGAAATTATAACAAAATCTTTAGTGGCTTAATATAAATTATCAAAACCTTAAAATCGTCTATCAGTCAACACAAAAACCTGAAACAGTTCATCAAATTATCATCAAATTCAAACAATGTCTCATCACTGTACAATAACTTTTCATCGGATTATTACCAATTTCTAACTTAACCAACTCTCATCAATATATACATGCATACCAAGTTTCACCAAGATCAGATAAAAACTGTAGTCTCTATCGTGCCTGCAAGCAGAATTTGACTAAGTCAAGGGCAATAACTCATCCGATTATTACCAATTTCGAAGTTGACTGAGATCTCATCAATATATACATGCATACCAAGTTTCATCAAGATCGGATACAAACTGTAGCTACTATCACGTCTACGAGAAATGTGAACGGACGGAGGGACAGGGGTGACGGCAATATATGGCCACATTTCCATGTGGGCATAATAAAAACCATACTTAGACCTTTATCAATAAAGCAGACCCAAGTTTAAATCTAAGCAAATAGAAATAATAGCTCCTTCATATTCTCAAAATAACATACACAATATGGAATAATGCTGTTTTTAAAATGTTTTAGGCTGATTTAATTGATTGCCATACCTGTGAGTTAGTGTTTACAGCATTCAGACACGTTCCACTGGTCATATTCCAGAATCTTATATGTCTATCACTTGTGCCACCACCACTGGCTAGCAGAGATGATTGCCATGGACACCATGATATAGCCTGAATCAATTGAAGACCAATTTGTTAAAATTTCAGCTTTTGCAATATCTTTCAAATCACTTAATTTTAAGCATGTATTTACGTCCACAAAGCAGCTTTTAGACTCAATAAGGAGCAAATAGACCGAAACATCTGTCTCTATTACAGCCTCTTCTAGCTATTTGGACAGATGTCAGCTGGTATAGAGACAGCTATTTGGACAGATGTCAGCTGGTGTAGAGACAGAAAGAATAAGCCCTGTTAAATGGGGACAGTCCGCATGTGAGGGGGTTAAACCTATTTAGATACCTCAGACCTACAAAACCCAGGCATATTCGGAAAGATGAATATTTTTGTAGTTCAGTCATATCATCATTTTCTCAGCCAAAACGAAAGTTACAGCAATGCCCAACACTAATTCACAATCATCTTAAAGGAAATTCAATATTATGTTAGATAAAACATATCTTTGGAGGTGTGGAAAATCCCCATTTAACAGGGTCTTTTTCTTCTGACTCTACTCCAGCTGACAACTGTCATAAATAATGTAGTCTCTATCAGGCCTACAAGCCAAATTCGAATTCGAAATTCTCATCAATATTTACATGCATACCAAGTTTCATTGAGATCAGATAAAAACTGCACCCTGTATCATGACTACAAGCAAAATTTGAAGAGTTTTTATTTAGTCAAGGGCAATAACTCTTAAACCATTCATCCGATTATGACCAAATTCAAACTTGACCGAGATCTTATCAATATATATATGCATACTAAGTTTCATCAAGAACAGATAAAAACTGTAGTTTATATCATGCCAACAAGACAAATTTGCATGTTTTTACTAAGTCACGGGCAATAACCCCGAAATCATTCATCCAATTATAACCAATTTCGAACTTGACTGAAATCTCATCAAGATGGAATCAAAATTGTAGCCTTTATCATGCAGACAAGACAAATTTAACGCATTTTTATTAAGTCAAAGGCAATAACTCTGAAACCGTTCATCTGATTATTACCAATTTCGAACTGGACTGAGGTCTTATCAATATCTACAAGCATACTAAGTTTCATCAAGATCAAATAAAATTTTTAGCCTTTATCATGTAAACAAGCGAAATTTAACATGTTTTTACTAAGTCAAGGGCAATAACTCTGAAACCATTCATCCGATTATTACCAATTTCAAACTTGACCAAGATCTCATCAATATATACATGCATACCAAGTTTCATCAAGACCGGATAATAATTGCAACCTTTATCATGCATACAAGCCAAATTTGACGCGTTTTTACTAAGTCAAGGGCAATAACTAAATATAGCTTGCCAGGCAAGGTAACATACGCCCACAGATAGCTTTGATTGTAAGTATTATGAAATTAGATATATTTACCATCTTCATAATGACATTGACACACAAAATCAAAAGAATCTAAGAATGTAAAGAATTGTAGCTTGTAGAGTGAGCACGAGTTGCACAATATAGCTAATAGAGTAAAATTTCAAGTCAGACAGGATATTTTGGTGAAAAATTATCCGATCATCACAAAAATCGATAGGGATCATCTTCATAATGACATTGACACAAAAAATCAAAATCAAAAAAATCATAATTCCAGTCAACCCAGCTGAAAATGGGTATGGATAATTCTGGAATGATCAATGTCAAGGAGGTTGGCCAAGAACCAGCTCAGGATCCTTAGTGAACCTTAGTTGTTATCCTTGTAAAATATAGTTGTTTGTTTCTTTCTATGTTTATAATGCTTTCAATTCCTACCTTGACAGAAGAATGATGTTCAGTAAGAGAATAAACAGGGGTTTGATTCTGTCCCAAGGTAGCATCCCAGATGTTGAGTAGATTATCATTAGCTCCACTAGCTAGATATCTTCCATCAGGTGACCAGCGCAGCCCACAAATCTCTTGAGTATGGTTACTTAAAGTAGCAACATGATGATCTTTAACCCGCACATCATGATGATGAATCTGTCCACAACGTGATCCACTGAAACATCAAACTAAACATTAGTTTATAGTTGTAAACACATTAGTTTATAGTTGTAAACACATTAGTTTATAGTTGTAAACACATTAGTTTATAGTTGTAAACACATTACTTTATAGTTGTAAACACATTACTTTATAGTTGTAAACATATTAGTTTATAGTTGTAAACATATTAGTTTACAGTCAATTGTAAACATTATATTTTAATGTTGCCTGTTAATTTGGTTCAAATATCTTATCACAACTACTAAGAGAAAAATTGTCTGTATGTGAATTGGGGACACTGATATCATCAATTGGTGCCATTCCAAATTTCAATTAGAATTCTGTCGTTCCTGCAATTTCCAAAGATATTTTAAAAGATACAACCAATTTTATGGAAGGCGGAATGGCTTTTTATTCAATGTTCCTCATTGCTATCTCTTAATTTGCAAGCTTAATGCAGTCTTTGAAATCAACATTTGTATACAAAAATCATAATTTATACTGAAATTCAACATTTTTCGATAAACATCCAGTTTTCCAATTATTTAATTAATAGAACTCTTGCCAAAAATATCCTCAAATACAAATCTAGCTCAACATATCTTCAAATGCACAACGTCACACACAAAACACTACCAACAAATGTTTAAATGAAAAAGTGTTCAATCTTTAGCTCGTGAAAACTCTAGAAGACAAATATTCAATCTTCAGCACGGTACTGAATGTTTTGTCAAAATCTGGCAAGAATCATGCCTTTTAGTGTTAAGCTAAAATTTGAAAGCGTTTTCAAGAACAAGGGCAGTAACTCATACTTAATATTTTTCAATTTATCTGATTTTCAATAGGGTTCATCCTTGTTAAATAACAAACACTCATGCCAAGTTTCGTCAAAATCGATCAAGAATTGTGCCTTCCAGAGTGCTTACAAGCTAAAAATTGAATGCGTTTTCAAGAACAAGGGCAATCATTCAGTAAATATTTTTCGATTCTTCTGATTTTCAACAGGGTTCATCCTTGGGTGATTACGAACACTCACATCAAGTTTTGTAAAAATTGTGTCTTGCAAGTGTTTACAAGCAAAAATTAAACGAGACTTACCTGTAAGTTGAAGTTTGATTATAATTATTTATCTGTCAGATGACGATATCAGAGATAACAGGAGATGCACACGCAGTCTCATACTTCATTTTGTAAAGGTGAATGATAGCAAACAATCATAAACCCAAGAGTAAAGGGAGGGCAAAAAACTCAAGATTCTATGCCTTAGAACTCCATTGGGTGGGCATGTTATCTCTTAGATCGTCATCTGACAGATATAGAATAGTAATCGTTATTGACAGGTAAGTCTTGTTAAATTTTTAAATTCTATATCTCTTAGAGAACCCATAAGTTGCTATCAGGAACACAAACTCTTAATAAAAGAGAATTTTTCATACAAACATATTTTGATCTAACAATTTTGTTCATAAGTTAGTGTTTATATTTTGTAATATTTTTACTCCAAACCTCTCTTCTTTATTTAAAGGCTTCTTATAAAATTAAAATGGAAAGCACTATCCTTATGATATAGCAAGAACGGTAGGTATCAATAGGTACAAGATTTCTGAGCTGCATTACAGGATCGAAGCTCAACAAATAGAATAAGGGACAACAATACTAGTATCAACACCAGATAATTGTAGAAGACACTTTAACAACCTATAAATAGTATCTCTAGAAACTTGTTTATATGGTTTTTGAAAACTTATTAACAGCCTTTGACTGGTGCCTCTTGTAGTATTAGTACGTTTCACATTTTCATTAAAGACGGTAACAACACATAATCTCTTATCTGGAGGGTAACCTGGTAAAACTAGTTCTTCATGTTAGTTTCAATAATTCACATATTCTAACAAGAAGTGAAGATTTCGATACAACTATATTGTTTATATCTTTCAACTGTAAGGCCTGTATCCTTTTGCCTGATAAAATTGAAATCAAACCCAGTAACTTAAAGTTACCTTTGCTTATTTTTCTTGGTCAAATCATGCTTATTGTTTGAATAATTAATGTTTCTAATGAATATATCAAGTATTCTTGAGTGCTAAGATTGTGTAAGGATGTAGAAAAGCTTGGGGATAAAATTTACTGAAATCCGATTGAAAAAGTTAAAAATAGATTTCTTGTTTACTCACTGACTAAAGTAGATCGTGATAATCTAGCCACATTTTCGTAAAACATTTTATTAGCCAAACCATGTTTAAGAGACATATTTGTAAGTTAGAAATAATGTTATTAAATACACAGTGTATTCAGAAAATAAAAAAACATTGTCTTTTTCCCTATTTTGGAAACATAACTATTGAAATTTAAAACTTTTAGGTTGGTATTTGGCTGTTTTGATGATGTTAAACTGTGAAAAGGCATACATAGAGTTACCTCCCTTAAGGAAATTGTGAGACCCGATGAGCTAATTACGAGTTAATTATTGATTTCTGAGACAAACTGGTATTTATCCCAATCATTAGAACATCTCTGTGTTCGATTTATATAAGTATTAAAGTCGTCCAATAACGGCATATATATAAATAAATGAAAATAAGGGAACAGCACTTTAAAACTTAATAATTTCAAAGTTATCCTCCTAACTGTAGATAGTGTCCGTAAAAAATTAAACACTAAATTTAACATCACAAATCAACTTATTTCTTGGTAGGAAAAGTCTCATATAAAAAACGCCTTTTGAAAAATCTTATAACCACTGGTTGTGTTTCAACAGGTTTGTGATCTCTAACAATAAAGTTGATAAGGCACTTGATAATCACATGTATGAAAGATTCTTATTGAATAACAAACTGAGCTTGTCAGGCAAGGTAATAGATGCCCACTGCCAGCTTTGCTTTTAAATAAAAATATTTGGCAGAACAGTAATCATGACCTGGATGAAATATTCAACCTTCAGTCATACACTTCTTTTGAACTTTTGTCAAAATCGAGCAATTTAGTGTTTATGAGCTCAAAATTGAAAGCGTTTCCAAAAACAAGAACAATAACACATTCTAAATATTTTTTCAATTTTTCTGCTTTTCAATAGGGTTCATCCTTGGGTGATAACAAATACTCACACCAAGTTTCATCAAAATCCATTAAGAATTGTGTTTGTGTGTTTATGAGCAATTGTGGACAGATGGACCAACAGACAGACATGGGTGACACCAATATACGCCCCCCATTTCATATAGGCATATAAAAATTCTCCCACTTCATGGTAAGTTCCTTCAATGATATTTTTCTTTTCTCATTCTAATAATTTCATTGATATGGTAGGCTGTTTCTCTTAAGGTAATTTAAAAGGATGGGTTATTGATAATTGGTATAACCTAAAATGTTTATAAAGATATCATGTTTTTATCTGCTGTAATTTCTTTCCAGAAATTTATATGCTCTTTCAATTTACCACCTTTATAATCAAGGAAGGATTTAATTAATTCCTTCTTGCCAAAATTTTGGAACATTTCCCGATCTTAAAGGCTTACCTCATTGAAATTCAAAATTGTTGTGTCATGAATTATAAGTCCTTCAATGAAGGATTTGAACTGATTGTGATGGGGTTTTCCGCCATCTTGAACTTAGTTCTTACTTTCGCTTTTGATAAAACCTATGAAAAGATTAGTTTACTGAGAAATCTCAAAGCTGATTAGTTTTTTGATGTGTTCCCTTTCAAAGTTGGCATTCCCAATGATGAGGCTGTGTGCACATCACATGTGATCTCTAAGATTACGTTATGTTATTCTAGATTAGAAAGCTCTGAACACTAAAACGATCAAAATTGACCATTTAAGGTAATTACCCCCACTAGGTTGAAACTCCTGCCCTTTGTGAAAATTATCTAACTGGCAATACAAACCTTGATAATATATAACTGTTCCAATCTAGGGCACCAACTCTAGCAGCATGTCCTGTCATTGTTCGAACATGTTTCTTTGTTGATATATCATAAATCTGAAGTAAATATTAATAAATAACAACTTATATCCATTCAAGCTTAATTGAACTCTTCAGAAATGTACTAAAAATTAAAAATAACCCAAACTAGGATTTTCATTGTCTATTTCTATAATTTCTTTTCAATATAAGGCAGATCAGAGTCGTCTATTGCAGTTTTTCCATGTCAGTCCCTAAACCCGCATCACTGACAAATGGAAACCAGGTTGAAAAATCTGCAGGTATTATCTCTACATATGTAGGGTTTAACCCTGGACCTTCAGGTTAGTAATATCCAATTGATGAGATAGCATGTGATAGATGAGATAGGAAGTGTATAGCGCATTGATCCAAGGCAACTTCTAAATAACAGCCCAAAATGCTGGATAAGTTATATGTACTCCGTGGCATATTTAGAGGGTGGGCCATTGCCCCCTTCAGGTCTCACTTTGAAGTGAAAATTAAACACTCTTAATGCTCTAAATTCTTTTTGGGAAATCTGTTGGCCTGGCCTCTGGGGACTTCGGCCCTACCATTCTTATTATAGATAGCTTGCCAGGCAAGGTAATATACGCCCACTGGCAGCTGTGATTTTAAATAAAAATATATTGAAAAAGATATGAAGTTGAAATTTGATTTTAATAAGATTGTAGCCTTTCGGGTCTCGTCAGACATATTCTAGATACACCCCTGTTTGTACTTACCATGATGTTACCACTACTAGTTCCAACAGCTACAAAGTCATCTTTATCAATACATTTAATACTTGACACATATTCCTCAGCTCTCTGAAGCTCTAACAATTGTGTGTTACTGCCTTCAGTGGCATCCCACATATACACAGCATCATTTAAAGCTACATGTAGATAGTTGTGATGAGACCAATCCAATAGATTTAAATCTGAAATATTCAACTGTTTCAGTCTAAGTCTTTGTGCCCTTGCTAGCACTCATCCAATCCAATTAAGATAGGTTGCCAGCCAAGGTAATATACTGCTTTAATTTTAAATAAAAATATTTAGCAGTAAAGTAACAATTACCAGTATGAAATATTTAACCTTCAGTCATACACTTCTTTTGAGGCGATACTGAATTAATAATAAGTTTTGTCAAAATCTGTAAAGAATTGGGCCTTCTAGAATGTTTACAGACGCATTTTTAAGAACAAGGGCAATAACTCATATTAAATATTATCTTAACATTTTTTGAGTCTTCTGATTTTCGATAGAGTTCATCCTCGGTTAATAACAAACACTCACACTAAGTTTCATCAAAATTCATAAAGAATTCTGCCTTCTAGAGTGTTTAAGATTATAAAATTGTACACTTTTTCAAGAACAAGGGCAATAACTCATACTTAATATCCTTTGATTCTTCAGAATTTCAATAGGGTTCATCCTTGGTTGATAAACACCAAGTTTCATCTAAATCCATCAAGAATTGTGCCTTCTAGAATGTTATATGGGAAAAATATTTTCAAGAACAAGGGCAACTACTCATACTAAATATTTTTCTGATTTTCAATAGGGTTCATCGCTGGTTGATTACAATCATATCGAGTCTCGTCAAAATCAGTCAAGGATTATACCTTCTAGAGTGAAACAATTGTGGATGGGCGGACGGACAGACATGGGTGCTGGCAATAAGTCAAATAAAATCTTAAAGGAAAGTAGGTGGAGCTTAAGTAAGGTACATGTTCATTTTGATTTGCACAGGCTTCTATTTCTTTGGGTAACTGTAACGTGATCAATACTGTAATAGTTAAATCATTTTATTCATCTTATAAGTAATATATTACACGTGTCTTACTCTTTAACATATTTAAACAATAATTCAAACATCTTGCAAAGAGCAGTGGTCATCACAATAATGTTCAGAAACTGATTGAACACTTTTTATTAGAACTAGACCTGTTCGACACAGATCTGCCCACTTCATGCTATTTTATGTCTGCCGCATTTATATTTCGTAAAACATGAATGGGAACAGACTGTCATTGTTTGGGGGTGTTTGTTTATTCCACTCTAACCTACAAAGGTGTGAAATTGAAAGAACCAATACCACCAATTTACCAACCTCCCCTTTTACTCCAATCTCCAATTCTGTTAGACCTCTACCTACAAGTTCACCTGCTACCCCATCAAAACCTAGATCCAACCCCGAAACTCCAAGATCATCAACCAATTCTACTTTCCGTCGACGTCTAAGCTTAGGTTCTAAATCACCAAACCATCCTCGTCGTCATGATTGTAACAAGAACAAATCAACATGGACACTCCCTGAAGTAACCAAACCAACCACTATCATAGGATCTTCAAATATTTCCCGAATTCCAGAGGTCAACCAGGACACCCAAGCTGAATCTTATCCCGGAGCCAAAATTAACCACATCATCGATATCCTTACAAAGATTAATCCAACATCAATACCATCCAAAGTCCTTCTCCATATTGGCCTCAACAACAAGAATGAACCAGGTGAATCCATCCACAGACAGATGCTGGAATTGTTATCCCTCGCCAAAACCAAATTCCCATCAGCCAACGTATTCGCCACCCAGATACCAGTTTCTTCCATCCTCCAACGCCAGAGACCAAATTTAGCCGCCAACTTACGAAAATTCAACGACCTTCTTTTTCATAAGCCATCTCCGTTTGCAAAGACTATGCCGCGATTCAATGGAATGATCGAGGTAAACCATTTAGATCTCGTCCACTGGACGGCCCCCACTGCCAAGTCTGTATATTTAAATTGGGTCTCCCATTTAAACTAAACGCGGGGGGGAAATATTCCAAAATTAGGACAAACTGTTGTCAATTTAAGTTCACGAATACTTTCTCCCCTTGAAGAAAGACTTCTGGACAAAGGGTTAACCTTCATACCCACCCATAAACCATTTTCGATTGAACCAATTTTGACGTCGGTAACTGAAGTTCAGAGAACATTTAAATTGAATTATTACTTTCGCGAAAAACTTGGCCGCGGTAAACGAATCAAATTTACGGATAGATCTGGCTGGAATCCACCAGATAATGCGATTGACCAAGATATTTTAACTATTTGCGACAATTTATATGAAGAAATTTCTCATTTGCCTTTGGTGAATGAGAAAAACAATCTTACCAATTTTGAACGAAAATCTCTCAATAATCTAAAAAATGACAAAAAACATTATCATCAGGAAAAGTGACAAAGGCAGTTGCTGCGTCATTCAAAATCGCGATGACTACATTTTTGAAATTGATAAACAGTTGAACATTTCAAATCACTATCGCCAACTTCATACACCTATTTTTATGGAAACTGTGCGAGAAATAAACAATATTCTACAAAATTTGGTTAAAAAGAAATTTATTTCAGAAAAGCAATATGACTACCTTTCCGCGTCCACTGAGCCTCGCCAACGACACATTTACACGCTTCCGAAAATTCATAAAAATCCCGAAACTGAGTGGTCCATTGCCAACAAAATTCCTAAAGGTAGACCAATCATTTCTGATTGTTCTAGCGAATCATACCGAGTTTCATAATACATAGATTACTTTTTACTGCCACTAGCATGCCAACACCCTTCTTATCTGAAAGACACAACCGATTTTGTTGAAAAAATCAAGAAATTGGACATTCCCGAAAACGCGTATTTCATTTCTTTGGAAGTAACCAGTATGTATACCAACATTGACAACAATGTTGAAGTGATTCAACATTGACAACAATGTTGGTCTTGACGCCGTCCGTAAGGCATTTGTTCGATATCCATGTTCTGATCGACCTGATACAGAGATTTTAGATTTACTTAAACTATGTTTAACGCGTAATGACTTCTTTTTTTAATGGAAAAATATATTTACAAACATCTGGAACTGCTATGGGCAAACAATTTGCCCCTATTTATGCGAATATATTTATGGCCGAGTGGGAGAGGGAGATAGAAAATAATTCACCGTTTAAACCTTTATTTTACGGCCGGTTTCTTGACGATATTTTTATCATTTGGTCCGATACTCTAGAACATTTCTGGAAATATTTCTAAATTTTAAACAACCACCACCCTTCTGTGAAATTGACAGCAAATATCAGCGAAAACAGCATGGATTTTTTGGACACCACGGTGTTCAAAGGCAACAACTTTCTTTCTTCTAAAAAATTTTTTAAGGAAACTGATACCCACCAACTTTTATACAAAAGCTCGTTCCACCCGAACAAAACATTTTCTGGAATAATTAAATCTCAAATTCTAAGATTTCATAGAATTTGCACCCAGCAGGCTGATTTTGAATCCGCCTGTAAACTAGTTTTTGACAAATTAAGGGAGAGGGGATATTCCAAAAGGTTTCTTCGAAAAATTAAGAATGACACGCTTTCAGACATTTTGAGAAAAGAAGACCCCCCTCCACCTTTTATTGGATTCGGTTCATTTCCCTGTGGAGGTCCTACTTGTCGCACATGCGAACACATACATGTTACCCATTTTTTCAAAAATAACAAGAACGGAAAATTGTTTGCGATGAATAACCTAATTTCTTGCGGAGATCAAAATATCATATACCTAATTTCTTGTAAAAAATGCGATGTACAATATGTTGGCGAGACTCAAAATGCGCTTCGAACGCGATTCAATGGCCATCGCTATGATATAGTGCATGGCAAGGATAGACCAATTGCGAATCACTTCAACCTTCCCGATCATTCCATTGATGACCTTCTCATCATGCCTATAGAAACAGTTTCTACATCACCTAGCATGAAACCTAAGCTTAGACGTCTACAACGCGAAAGTTATTGGATCGATCAACTGCAGACTGTGAGGCCAAATGGACTCAACATTCAACATGATAACCAGATAATACCCTTTATAACGACATTTGATTCTACAGATACCAAAGCCTCGATAATAGTCAAACGCCATTACTCGGAACTTCAGAACAAATTTCCCCATGTATACACAAAACGTTTGGTTGTAGCTTACAAAATCAAAATCTTAGCAATTTCCTCTTTCACGGTAGACTTGAACCATTGAACAATGTCCATTCATCCTAGGAGCATAGATTTGTTAATATAAATGTATCATGTTCTATCAATAAATTAATCTATTTCTGAGTTAGATTTCAGGGAATACTTATTTCAGGACTGGTGCCATGGCTATATACAGTATATTATATAACATGCAGTGTATTTTTGTGTTTGTGTCTTTTCAACTAAAATCATACTAATGACTAACTAATTTTCACATAATCAATACATTTATCTATTGCTCTGTGACCTAGGCCAGTGCTTTCATTGAGACTTGTCTCAATACACCCTAACACCATT
>NW_008708645.1:532628-565271 GCF_000327385.1 Lottia gigantea | reverse complement strand
TTTACAAACAGTCTATTTCCATTCATGTTTACAGTAGGAAACATTTACAAACAGTCTATTCCCATTCATGTTTACAGTCGGAAACATTTACAAACAGTCTATTCCCATTCATGTTTACAGTCGGAAACATTTACAAACAGTCTATTCCCATTCATGTTTACAGTCGGAAACATTTACAAACAGTCTATTCCCATTCATGTTTACAGTCGGAAACATTTACAGTCTATTCCCATTCATGTTTACAGTCCAACATTTACAAACAGTCTATTCCCATTCATGTTTACAGTAGGAAACATTTACAAACAGTCTATTCCCATTCATGTTTACAGTCGGAAACATTTACAAACAGTCTATTCCCATTCATGTTTACAGTCCAACATTTACAAACAGTCTATTCCCATTCATGTTTACAGTAGGAAACATTTACAAACAGTCTATTCCCATTCATGTTTACAGTCGGAAACATTTACAAACAGTCTATTCCCATTCATGTTTACAGTCCAACATTTACAAACAGTCTATTCCCATTCATGTTTACAGTAGGAAACATTTACAAACAGTCTATTCCCATTCATGTTTACAGTCGGAAACATTTACAAACAGTCTATTCCCATTCATGTTTACAGTCCAACATTTACAAACAGTCTATTCCCATTCATGTTTACAGTAGGAAACATTTACAAACAGTCTATTCCCATTCATGTTTACAGTAGGAAACATTTACAAACAGTCTATTCCCATTCATGTTTACAGTCGGAAACATTTACAAACAGTCTATTCCCATTCATGTTTACAGTCGGAAACATTTACAAACAGTCTATTCCCATTCATGTTTACAGTCGGAAACATTTACAAACAGTCTATTCCCATTCATGTTTACAGTTCAACATTTACAAACAGTCTATTCCCATTCATGTTTACAGTCCAACATTTACAAACAGTCTATTCCCATTCATGTTTACAGTCCAACATTTACAAACAGTCTATTCCCATTCATGTTTACAGTAGGAAACATTTACAAACAGTCTATTCCCATTCATGTTTACAGTCGGAAACATTTACAAACAGTCTATTCCTATTCCTGTTTACAGTGGAAACATTTACAAACAGTCTATTCCTATTCCTGTTTACAGTGGAAACATTTACAAACAGTCTATTCCCATTCATGTTTACAGTGGAAACATTTACAAACAGTCTATTCCCATTCATGTTTACAGTCGGAAACGTTTACAAACAGTCTATTCCCATTCATGTTTACAGTCGGAAACATTTACAAACAGTCTATTCTCATTCATGTTTACAGTCGGAAACATTTACAAACAGTCTATTCCCATTCATGTTTACAGTGGAAACGTTTTCAAACAGTCTATTCCCATTCATGTTTACAGTCGGAAACGTTTACAAACAGTCTATTCCCATTCATGTTTACAGTCGGAAACGTTTACAAAAAGTCTATTCCCATTCATGTTTACAGTCGGAAACATTTACAAACAGTCTATTCCCATTCATGTTTACAGTGGAAACATTTACAAACAGTCTATTCCCATTCATGTTTACAGTCGGAAACGTTTACAAACAGTCTATTCCCATTCATGTTTACAGTCGGAAACGTTTACAAACAGTCTATTCCCATTCATGTTTACAGTCGGAAACATTTACAAACAGTCTATTCCCATTCATGTTTACAGTAGGAAACATTTACAAACAGTCTATTCCCATTCATGTTTACAGTCGGAAACGTTTACAAACAGCCTATTCCCATTCATGTTTACAGTCAGAAACGTTTACAAACAGTCTATTCCCATTCACATTTACAGTCGGAAACATTTACAAACAGTCTATTCCCATTCATGTTTACAGTCGGAAACATTTACAAACAGTCTATTCCCATTCATGTTTACAGTCGGAAACGTTTACAAACAGTCTATTCCCATTCATGTTTACAGTCGGAAACGTTAACAAACAGTCTGTACCCATTCATATTTACAGTAGGAAACATTTACAAACAGTCTATTCCCATTCATGTTTACAGTCGGAAACGTTTACAGTCTATTCCCATTCATGTTTACAGTCGGAAACGTTTACAAACAGTCTATTCCCATTCATGTTTACAGTCGGAAACATTTACAAACAGTCTATTCCCATTCATGTTTACAGTAGGAAACATTTACAAACAGTCTATTCCCATTCATGTTTACAGTAGGAAACATTTACAAAGAGTCTATTTCCATTCATGTTTACAGTCGGAAACGTTTACAAACAGTCTATTCCCATTCATGTTTACAGTCGGAAACGTTTACAAACAGTCTATTCCCATTCATGTTTACTGTCGGAAACGTTTAAAAACAGTCTATTCCCATTCATGTTTTACGAAATATAAATGCAGAGTATGTAAAATAGCCCAGAAGGTCTAGTTCTAATGTAAATTATTAAAATAAGTATATCTTACAATAATCATCCATCAAAGCTGGAGCGTCTAAAATTCGTTCAGAGGTCTTTGGTATCTGTCTTGTTGGAGCAACTTTTGAAGCCATACATTTGCCAGAACTATATAAAACTTTTAAATTGTTTGTAGCCCCTATAAAAAGAATAGGTAATTGAAAAATTGTATTTGAAATGGAGATCATTCAGCATTTTACATGGAAACAACACACATTCAAACTTAGATCAAAACCATTTTGAATCTCCTCCTTGATTTAATGAGTTGAATTTTGATAAAGGTTATAACTTCTTCAACTAAACCTTCACATTAAATTCAAAGGTTTAGAAATGGCTTTTAATGTGATTTGAAGGTTTTGTTGAAATATTATAGTATTTTTCAAATGTCAAGGGAGAGATTCAAAATGGATGTGAACTACATTCAAATAAATAAATAGTGAAATTTTTTGTTTGAGAGATATTCAAAAGAATTATGAAACTTTCCTACAGACTGTACAGTTTTAGTTCTTTTAAAGACAATACACATATATTTAAGGCCAAAATCAACCACTGAGAATGGCGAACCATTACCTGTAATCATTTGTAGGGCTGGGTATTGAGATTGGTTATTGATGGCAGACTATCGATCCATAGTCGATTAATAATCAAAGTATCTTAATAGAGAAACCCTGTAATTCTTAATTCTATAGGTTATTTTTGTGTCGAAGTATATTCTTGCTTTGATATGTTATTATATGGAAGGCGAAATGGCTTTTTATTCAATCTTCTTCATTGTTATTTCTTAATTCTAAATTCTTATCTTTTAATTTGCAAGCTTAATTCAACATTTGTCATTGAAAATCAACATTTGTATACAAAAATCATAATTTGTACTGAAAATGAACATTCTTCGATAAACATTTGATTTTCCAATTACTGATTTTGGCAGCTTTGATTTTGAATAAAAATATTTATCAGTACAGTAACAATCACCAATATGAAATATTCAACATTCTGTCATACACTTCTTTTGAACTCCTTAAGGCGATACTGAATAATATTGAGTATGAGTTATTGCCCTTGTTCTTGAAAACATGTTCAATTATTAGCTCGTGAAAACCCTAGAAGGAAAATCTTCAGCGCAGGACTGAATAATATAACCAAGTTTTGTCAAAATCCAGCAAGAATCATGCTTTTTAGTGTTTAAGAGCTAAATTTGAAAGCGTTTTCAAGCACAAGGGCAATAACTCATACTAAATATTTTTCGATTTTTCTGATTTTCAATAGGGTTTATCCTTGGTTGATAACAAACACTCATGCCAAATTTCGTCAGAATCCATCAAGAATTGTGCCTTCTAGAATGTTTACAAGCTAAAAATTTAACGCGTTTTCAAGAACAAGGGCAATAACTTATAATAAATATTTTTCGACAATTCTGATTTTCAATAGGGTTCATCCTTGGGTGATCACAAACACTCACACCAAGTTTTGTCAAAATCCGTCACGAATTGTGTCTTGTAGAGTGTTTACGAGCAATTGTGGACAGACGGACGGATTGACGGACTGACCGACATGGGTGATGGCAATATACGCCCCCCATTTCATGTGGGCGTATAAAAATAGTTAGAGGTAGTTTACTGTCATTTTCCTGCTAGGTTCCTTTTGCATTGGACGTTTTTATTTGTATGCTCAAACCCACCTTCAGCTGGTAATGGTGCTTTAGTCTTATAAGACAATATTTTAGCTTTATGTGGGTCAATGCCATTAGTCAAGGCGTTATTAAGATGTTGTTGATAATAGTCAATGTTATTGTCTTCATCTCTTTCTTCTTCTAACCACATATCATTGACACTTTCTTTTCTGTTCACTACAGCAAAATGTCCCATATCAAAATTAGTTGTAGCTCTATTGGGTATGAATCTGAAAACAGAAAAGATCATGAGTCACCTTTGAATCAATTAAAACCAGATTACAATTTTGTTTTGTATTTTGTTATTTTTCCCCTCTCTCATAGTACTCATAGTAGCTGAATAGTACAGCAACTATAGCCTTTAATTCTCTTGTTCTGTCATTTTGAAATGGAATTTCATGACCTACTCTACTATTTCACAAATGATTATATTATCATATGGAACTACATTATGGTTCTTACATGGAAATAACACTTCCTTGACTTATTAAGTCGAATTTCAATAAATGTAAAGATAGTTTGCCAGGCAAGGAAACATACGCCCACTACCAGCTGTCAAAATGATAAGTCTTTAATAATTTAATAATGACTTTCAAAATTAAATCTTAAAAATATCTATTTGTCAAGTTGGTCAAGACAAAACCCTCAAAAACATATCATTGAATTCAAACTTGAACAATGTCTTATTGACATACACACAAGGTCAATAACTCTATATTGTTCATCCAAATATTACCAATTCTAACTGGACTGAGATCTAATCAATATATATATATGCATACAAAGTTTAATAGATATCAGATAAAAACTGCAGTCTCTATCGTACCTGAAAGCCAAATTTCGCACTTGACCGAGATCTCATCAATATATACATGCATACCAAGTTTCATGAAGATTGGACTGTGTTTCTATCCTGCCCACAAGCAAATTTGACACATTTTTACTAAGTCAAGGGCAATAACTCTGAAATCGTTCTAGCGGATCGTTGCCAAATTCGAACTTGACTGAGATCTCAAGTTTGTCAAGATCGTATAAAGACTGTATTCTCTATTGTGCCTACAAGAAATGTGAACGGATGGACCGACTGATAGGGGCAACTTCAATATCTGTCCACATTTCCATGTGAGCGTATAATATTTCAACAAAGCCTTCACATTAAACGACATTACTAAACCTTAAAGTGTTATTTGAAGGATTATAACCTTTATCAAGATAGCTTGCCAGGCAAGGTAATATACGCCCACTGGCAGCTTTGATTTTGAATAAAAATATTTAGCAGTACAGTAACAATCACCAGTATGAAATATTCAACCTTCAGTCATACACTTCTTTTGAACTCTTTAGGGCGATAATGAATAATATTGAGTATGAGTTATTGCGCTTGTTCTTGAAAACGTGTTCAATTTTTAGCTCATGAAAACTTTAGAAGGCAAATATTCAATCTTCAGCTCGAGACTGAATAATAAAAGCAAGTTTTGTCAAAATCCAATAACAATCATGCCTTTTAGTGTTTAAGAGCTAAATTTGAAAGCGTTTTCAAGAACAAGGGGAGTAACTCATACTAAATATTTTTCAATTCTTCTGATTTTCAATAGGGTTCATCCTTGGGTGATTACAAACATTCACACCAAGTTTCATCAAAACCCGTCAAGAATTGTGCCTTCTAGAGTGTTTACGAGCTAAAAATTGAACTCGTTTTCAAGAGTAGGTCAATAATTCATACTAAATATTTTTCAATTTTTCTGATTTTCAATAGGGTTTTATCCTTGGGTGATAACAAACACTCATGCTAATTTTGGTCAAAATCCGTCAAGAATTGTCCCTTCTAGAGGGTTAACAAGCTAAAAATTTAATGCGTTTTCCAGAACAAGGGCAATAACTCATACTAAATTTTTTCGATTCTTTTGATTTTCGATAGGGTTTATTCTTTCGAGATTATGAACACTCACACCAAGTTTCATCAAAATCCATCAGGAATTGTGCCTTCTAAAGTGTTTACAAACTAAAAATTGAACTCGTTTTCAAAAGCAAGGGCAATAACTCATACTAAATATTTTTTGATTTTTCTGATTTTCAATAGGGTTTATCCTTGGTTGATAATAACACTCATGCCAAGTTTCGTCAAAATCCATCAAGAATTGTGACTTCTAGAGTGTTTACGAGCTAAAAATTGAATGCCCCCCCCCCATTTCATATGGGCGTATAAAAATAAGACACTATGGTACACTATGATTGACTAGCGATTAAAATAGTAAGGGTCTTGCAAGTAAAATTATTCCAGTAATATTTATGATAAAACATACCTGTCACCATAACATTTATTATTAGGTGTTTTATGAGGTGTCTTCTTAGAGGGTGTTTTACTCATATTGCCTGTTAACGGTGTTTTTACAGGTGTAAAAGTGTGGAAATTGTGTATTCTACCACTAAGTGGTGTTTTTGGTGTTTTCCCTGGAGTTTTTGCAGACCTTGGTGCTTTTGTTGGTGACATACCAGCTTAAAAAAACAAAAAATTCAAAAATTTCAGTATGCATCAATTTATTTTAAAGAAATATTTACAATGAAAAGTAGTTTATTATGCATTTTTCACAAATTTATCACCAAGTGTAGTTAGTAAAAATGTAATCAATTGTCATTAATGTAAAATATCAAAAGTCGCTTCACAATTTATCTATAAGTATATGCCCACTGGCAGCTGTGTTTTTCTTTTTTTTTATTATATATTATATATTATTTGTCATAGTGTTGATACCGTTCCTTTATGAACAATTTCAGCAAATTTCATTCAAATTTGTCAAAAATTGTGTTTTGTACAGTGTTAACCAGCTATAAACTTAAACTGTTTTAAAGAACAACGGCAATAACTTATGTTAAATATTTTTCGACTTTATTGTTTTTCAATACAGTTCATCCTTGGGTGATTAATAAATAACATCACCAAGTTTTGTCGAAATCTGTCAAGAATTGTGCCATCTAGAGTTTGTACAAGTTAAATATGGAATGTGTATCGAAAAACAACGGCAAAAACTCATATAAAATATATTCTAATTTTTGTCATAATCTACAAAAATTGTGCTTTCTAACTAGATAGCTTGCCAGGTAAGATAATATACGCCCACTGGCAGCTTTGATTTTAAATAAAATTATTTGGCAGTACAATAACAATTACCAGTATGAAATAGTCAACCTTCAGACATACACTTCTTTTGAACTTTTTGGGGCGATACTGAATAATATTTCATCAAAATCTGTCCAGTATTGAGCCTTTTAGAGAGCTTCCAGATGGGTTTTTAAGAACAAGGGCAATAACTCATACTAAAAATATTCTGATTTTTTCGATTTTCAATAGGGTTCATACTTAGGTGATTACATACACTCACACTAAGTTTCGTCAAAATCCATCAAGAATTGTGCCATCTAAAATGTTTGAGCTAAAAATTGAACGCGTTTTCAAGAACAAGGGCAATAACTCATACTAAATATTTTTGGATTCTTCTGATTTTCCATAGGATTCATCTTTGGGTGATTACGAACACTCATACCAAGTTTCATCAATATAGCTTCCCAGGCAAGGTAATATACGCCCACTGGCAGCTTTGATTTGGATTAAAAGTATTTAGCAGTACAGTAACAATCACAAATATGAAATATTCTACCTTCAGTCATACACATCTTTTGAAATCTTTAACGCAATACTGGATAATATTGAGTATGAGTTATTGCCCTTGTTCTTGAAAACATGTTCAATCTTTAGCTCATGAAAACTCTAGAAGATAAATACATCTTCAGTTCGGTACTAAATAATTTTTCTGATTGTCAATAGGCTTTGTCCTTGGGTGATAACAAACACTCAAGCCCAGTTTCGTTAAAATTCGTCAAGAATTGTGCCTTCTAGAGTGTTTACAAGCTAAAAATTGAACGCGTTTTCAAGAAGAAGCGTTTCAAGAAAAAGGGCAATAACTCATACTAAACATTTTTCGATTTTTCTGATTTTTAATAGGGTTCATCCTTGGGTGATAACAAACAACCATACTAAGTTTCGTTGAAATCAGTCAAGAATTGTCCCTTCTAGAGTGTTTACGAGCTAAAAATTTAAAGTGTTTTCAAGAACAAGGGCAATAACTGATACCAAATATTTTTCAACTCTTCTGATTTTCAAGAACTTTTCAAAATTTGTTTGTGAACACAATAGAGACTACAGTTTTCAACTGATTTTAATGAAATTTGGTGTGATAATTCATATTGATGTGATCTTGGACAAGTTAGATTTTACAATTGTTCGATGAACGATTTTTTTAGTTATTGCCCTTGACTTAGGAAAAACATGTCAAAATTTGTTTGTGAACAAAAAAGAGACTACAGTTTTCAACTGATTTTAATGAAATTTGGTGTGATCATTTATATTGATTAGATCTTGGACAAGTTCGAATTTGATGATATTTCAATGAACAGCCTTTGAGTTATTGCCCTTGACTTAGGAAAAACCCGTCAAAATTTGTTTGTGAACACATTAAAGACTACAGTTTTTAATTGATTTTAATGAAACATGGTGTGATCATGTATATTAATGCCATCATTTGTTGTATTTGGGTTATTGATATTGATTTTTAAAAATTTGGTGGAATTACTCAGCATAAATAACTGGCAGTAAATATATATATCAATGAATTCAAACTATTAAAATTTCTTTATTATGAGAAAATTCATACTTTTGTCACTAAAGACTTTTTTCATTTCCGACAACTGCCAGCGGGTGTATGTTACCTTGCAAGCTATCTATTATTGTATTGAGCTAGAATTGCAATATTATTAACTACATAATATGATTCAATACTACAGACAGGGCTTGAAATGTCCACCTGTCTAAAATAGTCAATAAACAACTCATCAAAATATATATGTGTTTTTTCGCCGTACATTCAATCTTTTATATTTAGAATGAGCATAAATCCATGATTGACATCAAAATGAGCAATAGCTCTGGTAATCGTGTACTTTCGTTTCGCTTTCTCCAAGAGTTGTTTTATGCCGGAAGTATGTCATTTCTGAATATTCTTTCTTAACTGTCACCCAGATTGCGCTTGATTGGAGGGTTCTGAACAGTTACCGTCTGTTCCAATTAATCGAACGTGATATCACATCACATTTCAAATCTTCTGATCTATTTCCTTCTGGGTCATTTTGAATTTTGTCTGCAACTATTACTTTTCCTTTAGTTTTATTGAACATTCGGTTGATTCCTTACAGTAACAATTACCAGTATGAAATTTTCAACCTTCAGTCATACACCTCTTTTAAGCTCTGAATAATATTGAGTATAGGTATGAGTTACTGTCTTTGATTTTGAAAGCGTGTTCAAACTCTAGAAGGCAAATACCCAATCTTCAGCTCGGTACTGAATAATAAAACCAAGTTTTGTCAAACTCCTGTGAAACATATTTCGATTTTTTTGATTTTCGATAGGGTTCATACATGGGTGATAATAAACAATTTCACCAAGTTTCGTCAAAATCCGTCAAGAATTGTCTCTTCTAGAGTGATTACGAGCTAAAAATTGAAGAACAAGGGCAATAACTTATACTAAATATTTTTCCATTCTTCTGATTTTCAATAGGGTTCATACTTGGGTGATTACGGACTCATACCAAGAATTGTGTCTTGTAGAGTGTTTACAAGCAATTGTGGACTCACCGACGGACATGGGTGACGGCAATATACACCCCCCATTTCATGTGGGCATATAAAACTGTGATGAAATAAGACTCATTTTTTTCTATTTTTTATAGGAGCAATGAAGAAGGTCAGCAGGGTCATTCCATCTAAAACAAAACTTTATCTAGCACTCAATTTCTAAGCAGTAAGGTCTATTTCCCAACACTATTTGCCATACAGAAGAACCTGAGAGGGTCATTTTGGTGAGTTCAGATGGAATGACCAAGTTACTATTTGGTCATTGGTGATAGAAAAATAGCTAGTACATACCATTATCAGAGGGCATTACCAATCTTAATTCAGCTTCCTGTGCCTTTCTCTGCCATCTCATTAATGGAGCTTTATGAGACAGTGGTCCATCTAATCTAGTCAACTCACTGACAGTCTTATCAAAGTTAAAATGAGACATCTTGAACTTGTATCTATGTTGAAAATGAAATAAAAATATATAATTATAAGTCTAAATATATTGCTTTAATTACATAACTCATAATCATCTCGATATTGGAGCAGTTTATACAAAAAGAGTATGGCCACCCCATGCCCAGCTGTTGGGCTTGATTGCAATCCAATGTTTCACAGTTTCAGTTTGTTTTCAAAGGAAAGCTCAAGGAACAGACAGAGGCAGACAGCCCTGTTCATGGAATATATTCTGACATCTGACAAATTACTCTGATCAGATTTATTATTTCTTCACTTTATAGTCATCAAATTTGATTTTTTTAGAAGATTAGATGTAGAGTAAGAAATATACACTTTAGTAACCTAATTTCGTGCTAACCTATTTTACGCGCATCTCTTGAAATGATTAATAAATTACATGTGTGACCTCGCGTGACCTGCGCATTTGCTTGTTTTGATAACATGGGTCTAGCCTATCTCTATGTCAGCCAGTAGAATGAATCCAGTAGTTCAATCAAGTTAAGATAGCTTGCCAGGCAAGGTAATATACGCCCACTGGCAGCTTTGATTTTGATTAAAAATATTTGGCAGTACAGTAACAATCACCAGTATGAAATATTCAACCTTCAGTCATGCACTTCTTTTGAACTCTTTAGGGCGATACTGAATTATATTGAGTATGAGCCCAGTCACGTTGGTTACTCATGAAATATGGGTCAAAGTGAGGGATTCATAATCAAAACAAACCAATTTTAATTATTTTTTAGAATATCTGAGGAAACATCTAAGACATAAAAAAAAATCTGTTTTTTTAACTTTGACGAAATTCGGTGTTGAAACCTTATATGCACGAAAATAGGTTACACCACTGTATGACTTTGTTGACTTTGCAACAAAATATACAGTCGAGTAACCTAATTTCGTGGAAACCTATTATTCGTGGATTTCCGAAAAGGATTAATAATTTACATGAGCGACCTTGCGCGACCTCCGCATTAGCTTGTTTTGATAAACATGGGTTTTCTGTACAATATCAGCTAGTAGAATGAATTCAGTAGTTTCAAGTAAGGTAAAATGTATTAATGTACACTGGTGTAACCTATTTTCATGGATATAAGGATTCAACACCGAATTTCGTCAAAGTTAAAAAAACAAAAATTTTTTTTATGTCTTAGATGTTTCCTCAGATATTCTACAAAATAACTAAAATTGGTTTATTTCGATTTTCTTTATGAATCCTTCATTTTGACCCATATTTCATGAGCAACCAACACGGCATCGGCGGCAGAATGCGTAACCTATTTTCGTGTACAATGTTTGATCTATAAATAAGTCTAGAAAAACACGTTGTATGGATACCGGGTGGTATTATTAACTTCTCTTAGTATTTATCTTTAATATCAATTCATTATAACTAGTGACAATTCCTTCAAAGAACCACAATTTAAAAAAAAATAGTGACTGACATAATAAGATATGTAGCGTGATTTATTGCTAAACGTCACTGAAACAACATAAGAATATGGTCCACTTTGTGTTCCATAGAAATTTTCTGCTGACACAGAATCTGCTAGATGATCATGTGACTTCATTCGTTGGACTACATTCTAACAGACGACACTTGGAATTCCGATTACCGCTTGAGATTATAAGGAAATTCGGCCGATAAAAACTGGTGACGTTTGGTAATAACTGAAATCCGCCATTTTGTATTTGTCAAAGTATACATTAATACATTTTACCTTGCTTGAAATTTCTGAATTCAATCTACTAGCTGATATTGTAGAGAAAACCCATATTTATTAAAACAAACTAATGCGGAGGTCGCGCAAGGTCGATCATGTAAATTATTAATCATTACGGAAATCCACGAATAATAGGTTTCCACGAAATTAGGTTACTTGACTGTATACTTTGACAAATACAAAATGGCAGATTTCACTTATTACCAAACGTCACCATTTTTTATTGGCCGAAATTCCTTATAATCCCAAGCGGTAATCGAATTCCAAGTGTCGTCTGCTAAAATATATTCCAACAAATGAAGTCACATGATCAACTAGCGGATTCCATGTCAGCAGAAAATGTCTATGGAACACAAAGTGGACCATATTCTTATGTTGTTTCAGTGACTTTTAGCAATAAATCACGCTAAGTATCTTATTTTGTCAGTCACTATTTTTTTTTTAAAATCGTGGATCTTTGAAGGAATTGTCACTAGTTATAATGAATTGATATTAAAGATAAATACTAAGAGAGGTTAATTATACCACCCGGTATCCATACAACGTGTTTTTCTCGACTTATTTATAGATCAAACATTGTACACGAAAATAGGTTACGCATTCTGCCGCCGTTGCCGAGTTGGTTGCTTATGAAATATGGGTCAAAGTGAAGGAAGGATTCATAAAGAAAATCGAAATAAACCAATTTTAATTATTTTGTAGAATATCTGAGGAAACATCTAAGACATAAAAATTTTTTTTCTTTTTAGTTAACTTTGACGAAATTCGGTGTTGAATCCTTATATCCACGAAAATAGGTTACACCACTGTATTTGTAATAAATTAAAATTGTAAAGAAGGATGGTGTTTTCCTTGTTTGACTTTGTGAATAGATTTCGCAGCGAATTTTTTTGATGATACAATTGTTTACAACTGAGATGAAAGCAAACTATATTTACAAACCTTCTATCAATGATACTTTTTGTCTATGTCCGACCTGATCCGGTTTTTTTCAGTTTTACCCCTTTTCAAATCTCCCTGTCAGTGTTAGATATAGTCACGTGTTTCAAGGTCAAGGGCGCGCCAATTCGGACATGAAACAAATTGGAAATTAGAATTAATCGTAGTCAGCAGGACGGACCGTCATCATCCAATCAGATTCATTTTCCTTTCAATTGCATGGTCCACACGTGATTAGCGGTGACAAAAGTCTCCGACCAAGACCGATCGTCTGCCCGCCTACTATATAGCGTTCTTGATAGATCTAAGCCCCAGTGACTGGCATTATCTTTTAAATAAACCTTATTATTTCACCAATAACATCTTCATTACAATATTATCCATTTTTATAACCAGAATGTAGGATAAAAGAGACATATACAGTCAAGTAACCTAATTTCGTGCTAACCTATTTTTCGTGCATTTCCGGAAATGATTAATAATTTACACGTGCTTGTTTTGATAAACATGAGGTTTCTGTACAATATCAGCTAGTAGAATGAATCCAGTAGTCTCAAGCAAGGTAAAATGTTTACTTTGACAAATACAAAGTGGCGGATTTCAGTTATTACCAAACGTCTCAATTTTTTATCGGCCGAATTTCCTTATAATCCCTAGCTGTAATCGGAATTCCAAATGTCGTCTGTTAAAATTTAGTCCAACAAATGAAGTCACGTGATCAACTAGTGGATTCCGTGTCTGCTAGAATTTAGTAATGACAGGCGTTTCCCATAGGATCTTAAGACAGGGAATGAGAAATCATGCTGTCGACTGCAGGTAGTGATAATGACTTGGCACGGATGGTGGTGAGCTTCTCCTGGAGTGTGGCTTGGTAGTGGTTGATCAGCGTCACCTTAGATAGCCATGTCTGTCGTCTGCGGTTGGGAGGTTTTCGCTAACATAAATGATCATCAAACTGATAATTTCTCTACATGGAATAGACTTTTTCATTAAAGACTGTCTGAATCATAATGGATATCAAACTATAAGCAACTGATGAATACAATCTCCGAGAAGGACAGAGCACACCAATATAGATTTTGATGAATGTACAATTCAGAGAGCTCTTGGTCTTAGATGGTGTGTCATATATGATAAAAAACAGTACCACAATTCAATTAACACAAAAAGGCGGATCGCTAGTGTTGCTTCCACAATCTTCGATCCATATGGATTCTTGGCACTGTTCACAATAAGGGCCACGTATCTTATTCAAGACGTATGGCGAAGCAACACTGATTAGGACGACCCCAGTGGCGTTTCTCCCACCCCCTCCCCCCGAAAAGAGGCTGGCCCGGCTTCGTGACCCATGTACAACCCCCTTGCTTAACTTGTGTTTCCTAGTAACACCACTGGACGACCCACCACCAAAAGAAATTACAACGAGAACATCACAACACATTTAAATAGCGACATCATCTCCATTTGACATCTTACCTTGAATGGATGGAAATACACCTGTTTGTAGACGCTTCAGAGAAGGCATTCGGATGTGTCGCCTACCTAAGATATCTTGCATCAAATGGTATTGTTTTTATACGCTCACATGGAAATGTGGACGTATATTGCCGTCCCGTCAGTCCGCCCATCCGACCGCTCACTTTTATTGTTGGCACAATAGAGACTACAGTTTGTATCCAATCTTGATGAAACTTGGTATACATTTATACATGATTAATGTTACTCTTATTCAATATAAAACTGATCAATTTGGCCAAGGAGTTACACTATCAATTCTCGCTATAGGCATACTAGATGACATCATTATGCAGGTCGGGAGATGGAAATCGTCCGTTTTTAAAACTTATATAAGAACTCCTCTCGCCCTCATTCCAAATCTATATTAATCATATAATATGACAACATTTTTCAGAAACATCAAAGTTTGGTGTGTGGGATTCTTCCTTATAAAGTGAACCTTCTTGTTTTCACATCAACCAACTTAGGGCTGGATGATTATACCTTAAGGTGGCAAGGATATGGTGCAAAATCAAATACCAACTTCGTCATTATTTATTTATTCACTGTGATGGAAATGACTTAAGTCTTAAGCCTCCAGGTGAGCTATATAAAAAGGTCGCAAACCTTTTGGCTGAAATTTAGCGAATGTTCCCCGTTTCAAACCTAATTTGGTCACAGGTTTTGCCAAGAATCCATTAGAAATATGCCAGAAATACTAAAAGCATGGGTAAGTGTAGCATAAGACTGAATAGATTTGTTACTAAAAGAGGACTTGAAGTGGGGGGGTTACTACATCAAGTATGGACATTTGGACCGTTGTAACTCACATTTTGTGGATGATGTACACTTTTCCCGTGAGAGGAATGCCATTTTCCCGAGTACTATCTCTAACTTCCTTGAGTGGCATTTAGTAATTGATGATATTAACACGAACACAATTATATGGATAACAATTACTTTAATAAATAACTTGCGACGTTTCGACGATGATTCTTTCGTCTTTATCAAGCAATTGCTATTGTTATTTATTAAAGTAATTGTTATCCATATAATTGTGTTCGTGTTACTATCTCTAAAGCGATAAATATTTTTAATCAAAGTGATCAAAGAATATAATAATGTACTTGCCTTGTTAATTGTTTCTTATTTGTTACTTGGCGCTCTTGGTCACGGCAGGCAATGTACCGCAATTCCTTCAGAATTTTTATATTTGTGGCGGAGGTTCTGTAGTTACTTCACCTGTTTGCCAATATGCGGCACATTATTTTTTGACTGGCACTGTTTCCTGGCCTCATATCTGTAGGCAGCCTCGTGAATTGTGTTGTATTACATTGTAATAGATTGTTGCACATTGTATATAATTTATTTGTTAATGCTGTCGTGATATTTTTTGGTGCCAATAAATCACCTTCTTCAATAACCCATGCTATCAAAACATGCAAATGCAGACGTCACATGTAAATTATTTATCATCTTTTTAAATTTGTTAAAAATAAAGTGAGGGAACAATTAGAGATGTAAATCATTTTTCAAGGGTTCCTCCACTGCTTGTATCTAATTTTAATTCCCCTGTCCTATAATTGTAAATAAATCTGGTGATAACTAACACCCTTTCATACTCTCTAAATACAGCAAAACTTGTAATAAAATATAATATATTACAGTGAAATATTTTCTATTTAATTGTATACAAACAACTGTCAATCTTTCATTGAACTATTCACCTCTAAAATATAGTTTGATCATATAACAACAAGAAACAAATAAACAAACAATATTTCAGTAAAAAATATCACTTTTACTGTTTTACCCCTTCAGAGCCAGTTTGTCTCAAAATGAGATATATTTAAATTAAATAATCTAAAAAGCTAAGGAGATGTGGTGTTCAAAGTTTGAAATGGATATTGAATAAATCTGTTCAATATATCAATAACAGAACACAATTTTATGGTATACTACTCCTGAGTTTGATTGTATAGAAAGTTTCAAAAATTGACACGGTCAACAGCAAGTGAAATCAAGTGAAATTTGTAAATTGTTTAAGCGTTGTGTACAATAAAACTCAGTTTACCATAAACTTGTGTTCTGTTTTTAATGTAATCTCTACCATTAAGTGTCCCTTTAAGGATTATTTACAATAACATTACTTGCAATGGAAGATGCAGTTATAAAAAGGTTGAACCAGAAACAACTTTCCAGTCTTGGTTATCCACATTCTGATTTACAAAAAATTTACTATAAAAAATCTGTACAAGCAAGAGAATTCTGTTAATCAAAATCTGATCCAAAGCATGGCAAGTAAAAGAGAGTAAAAGTTGTGTGGTAGTGGATTCCTCCAGAGAAGTACCATCAGGTGTTTCAAAAAGAGTGAGCATGGTCTGCTTCGTGCGCAACACCACCACTACTAAAATGGTAAAAATCATGAGATAGAACCAGATCAATTCAGGCCTGACTAACATATAATGGGTGACTAATTGCCGGGCTGTGGAAATAGAACAATTATTAAGTGCTAAACTAAGATTAAATTAGTAATTTCACATACTTTTTCCACTTCCTATGGACAATTGAAGTTTTTCCCCTAGTGAAATAATGAAGATGGTAAACCTAGGGAAAATTAGCTTAAAAACAGTATCAACCTTCTTTTTGTCAATTTTCTACTTCCAAGGAATATTGATTTAAAAAAAAGGCTAAATAGATAAATATTTTAGCAAAGGTAAAGAATAAAAAAATTATGAAAGTAACAGACTTAAATATATCTATTTACATTATTTAACCTTAAAGTTCTCTTTCTCAACCAAATTTATACAGACCATCATACAAAACAACTAGTGTGAAACTGACTGATAATTGGCTATATTTAGTCATTAATTTGACAAGATGTCATTAGAAGTAAATTTGATACTGGTGCCAGAATTATAACACATTTCTGACTAAATATAGACAATTGAAACTTTAGAATCATAACATGCAGTGTTCAAAGGGTTAACAGCAAATGTCAAATGAGTAATACACATAACATTTTGATTACAAGCACAAAAGAAGATCCAAATTTGCTAACTCATTCATTCCTTTCCTTTTGGACAGATTCTGTTTGGACTCCTTATTTCCAAAACAAAATGTGTCAAAAATGATCATCGGAAGTAAGGAAGAAGTTGGCATAATTTAAAACAGGTATTGGAAGGGATATAGCAGTCTAAATATATCATATAATTATAACATTGGTAATAGCTATATCGCTCTACAATATGGATGTATTTAGCACTATTTTAACAGTGAAGATATTTTAAGATATATCTATATTGGAGAATGTTATAATGCCTTGGAAATTCTAAAACTGGTGGTTTTTCATATGGAAAAGAGCAATGGAAAGGAAGTGCTCTATGGTTTCGAATATGGAAAACACCCCTCTAACTTGGCAGATCCCCTTAATTTAAGCGATAATAAATAAATAATCTGGTTTTCCTGCTATTCCAAACTGAACTGTAGAATAATATACCTGAGATAATATATCAAATATTTAGATAACAGTATCCCTTTAAGGAAGAACAAATAAACTTTGGTTAATAGATATAGAGTATTATTATATTATATATACAATATATATATATTTATAATTGAGGGAATAAAACACTATAATGCTGTGAGCATTGTTTGAGATTCCAATAAAAGTACAATTTTAAAAATTCCATAGAAAATGATTAAATACAAGAAAAGTCTTTGTCCAAAAATTGAAATATAGGTAACAAAGCATGATCAAAAAATAGAAAGATAGCTTGCCAGGCAAGGTAACATACGCCCACTGGCAGCTGTCAGAAACAAATAGTCCTTTGTGACTAAAATATGTTGTTTTTTTTTTTCATTTTAAAGATCTTAAATTGAATTTTGTAGTTTGAATTTAGTTTCATTAAAATCAGTTGAAATATGTAATCTCTATTGTGTAAGAATCAAATTTTGATGCGTTTTTCCTAAATCAAGAACAATAGTTCAAAAACTGTTCTTCGAAAAAAATTCAAACTTGACCAAGGTCTCATCAATATAAATGATTACACTAAGTTTCATTAAAAACTTGGACCTTTTTCTCCAGGGTCAAGGGCAAAACTAAAAAACCAATTTTTCTCTAAAAATCGTCAAATTCAACCAAGATCTTACCAATACAAATGATCGCACCAAATTTCATTAAAATCAGTTAAAGACTGTAGTCTCTATTGTGTTCACAAACAAAGTTTGTGGCGTGTTTTTCCTTAACCAAGGGCAATAACTCAAAAACCATTCACCAAAAAAAAAATCAACAAATTTGAACTTGACTAAGATCTTATCAATACAAATGATCGCACTAAGTTTCATTAAAATCGGATGAAAACTGTAGTCTTGTGTTCACAAGAAACGGACAGACAGACAGGGGCTACAGCAATATAAGTCCTTTTTCAAAAAAAAATAAATAAGTCACATGAAAAACATTAAACATATTTAAATATCAAATGAAGAATTTTCAGATCAATGACTAGTTTTAAGTTGTATTTGAGTAGATTCCCATAAACTGAAAACAGAAAAATAACTGTCAAGTCATGCCTTGAGCTAAGATATGTTGAAAAAAGAGCAAAAAAATAAAAAATAATAATAATTTGGAATGGTTTGATTCTAAAATTCAACAAAAATAAGGAAATCAAATTTTCCAAATTTCCATCAGCTTGACTTAAAGGTGGTATGTTTATTCTTTAACATGTGATTTGGAACCAGATGTTGACGTCACCTGAAAAAATAAAAACATGTCATGTTTTCATGTCTGTGTTTCCACTGAGATCAATCTTACTAAAATGAAATTTTTTTTGTTTTCTGATATTCTAGTCTCCATTGTAATCAAGCAAGTTTTCTACCACAGGACCCAGCCAATTATATTTAACCAATCAAAGTGTAGGTAGAACTTATTTCTTCATAAAATGATGACAAGAAGATAGCAAAACATCAATTTGACCATTTATCTAAAGCAATCCCAGATTCTTATCGTTGTGTTATTTCAAAGTTCTGATTGAACTCAACATTGAATCCTGAGAGAAAACTGACTTTGTATTTTATGTGATAAATTTTCAATAGAGGACGAATATCATTTATTTTAGAATGTAATCATTATAATAATCTACGCGCAAAATGAATTAAACAGTATTATTGGCACAAACCATCAATATTAAAACTTACAGTACTTTTTTCAATGTAAAACAAAAAGCAGCTATGTAATCTTGCTAGATACTTGATTTGTTCAGTGAAAAAAGAGAGATTTATAGGTAATTAATGTTGTAGTTTTACATTTCTTTAGTATTTTTATAATTAGGTTATATTTATTCACATTATTAATATTGTATATATTATTCATATTATATATTGTATATTTATATATTATGCTGATGAGTCTTAATAGCTCTTAAGGCTAGTGCACATGAGAGCTCCCAGCTGAGTAAAATTTCATTCGTACCTCTCAGCTCAGCTCGTAGCTCTCGTGTGCGCAGAGTTTACGTAAGGTTTTTTTCATTCGAGGCGTTAAGGAAATTATCTGTCGTGTTTGATAATTTTTCCTCGAATGAAAAATACCTTACCATGTGCACACTCAAAAGCTTTCAACTTTGAACTGGGGCACATGAGCTAGCAGGTGATCACACAAAAATGGCTTGTATCTGAGTTTGTATCTGAAGCAATTATCGAAGAAAAGTCTGGGCGGAATATCCCCAATTTAAAAACAGAGATAGCAGAGAGAAGGCAATTGAAGAAATTGGCCGTAAAATTAATCAGTCGACGTCCGACATTTTGTTTAAGCCACGTGAGAATGTCACGTGATCTAGTTATTATTAGACGTCTATGACTCGACACCCCGATTACGAAAGCTTAAAGCTTAGCGTGTGCTGGGAAAACCGACGAAAGCTGCGAGCTGAGCTGGGAGACACAAATGAAATTTTGCTCAGCTGGGAGATCTCGTGTGCGCTAGCCTTTAAATAAACATTACATTACTCAATTCTGTACTGTATATATTCATCAAAATAAGTAATGGCACGCAAACAAAGCATTATAACGAGTGATTTGTTTTCATTGGATGAAATTTGCTACCAATACAGTAGGGCCAATTTTGATTGGACAATATTTAGCTATGAATACGTAAAATGTCAATTTTCTTATCAATTTACAGATGAAGCCATACCTTTTCTATCACAATGTCTTCAGTAATATCTGATAGTTCACTACCAAATATCTGTACATGAGCTTGTCCAAACAGATCCTCCATTGCACCTCGATGGGTCGATACTTTAGCTCTAGTCATTGGTTTCACTTCTGTTCCTAACCTGATATTATGACAAACTACATCAGTAAACTTTAGACATAATACATAACTTACAGGGATTTAAAGAGGTTTTCCCTGATACATATAAATAATTCTAGAAAACCTCTTTACAATCCCAGAATTGATGTGCAGTTATGCCTATACAAAATTTTTATATCGCTTTTCAAACAGGGTACAACTGATTATTGCAATCCTTTATGTATTAGTGAGAATTTATCAAGTCATCAATAACCTCTGCATGAGATATGCCATGTTGACAAACCCGGTCTAAGAAAGGTATAAGGTGATTCTGAAGTTACATCAAAAAAAATTAAATGAATGTAGTTTTACGTCCTACTCTTCTGCACCTTGTGGGCCAATAAAGACAGGCAACGCCATGCAGGGTGCCATGAGGGAAATTTTGCCAGGACAGCGACATCAGCCTGCTCTTTTTCAATTTCCAACTGTCGAGGGATCTTTAACATGCACAGCCTGTAGCACACGGGGCCTCAGTTTATTGTCCCATCCGAACGACTAGACGCTTTTTCCATGTCAGCCCCTCTTACCTGCATCACTGACAGGGGGAAACCGGGTTGAAAAATTCGAAGGTATCATTTGACCTTTGCCAGGATTGAACCCTGGACCTTCAGGTTAGCGAGCAAGCGTCTAACTCACTGAGCCACCGCGGCTCCTGAAGTTACATCAATACATGCCCATTCTTTCTAGCAGCATCAGAAACAATCATAGTTATAGTGGAGCTCAAATTTTCGGATATAGATGCCTTTTATTGGTTGTGAACTGATTTCCAAAATTTCATGGCTTCAGATATACTTCAAATTACAAATGTTAGTTGGTAAACTTCAAGGCTTTACCCATATCAAATAATAATGCCAAATGATTCCAATAAAAAGTATTGGTTAAGATAACAATAAATTTACACTAATAAGAGGAATAACAATTCTCACCATACAATATAAACAAATTTAACTGTTTTGATATCATCTAGATGATCAGTGAGTCGATATAAACCATACATAGCTTCATCTTCTACTAGATTTTCTCTCAATTCATCCACAGTTCCCTCCCCTTTATTCTTTACTATGATTGGACCTTTGGGGCTGCCATCTTGATAAGATGCCAAGACCCATTGTATATTATCTTTCTGGTTCCTGACAGCTTGTATTGCCTCTGCAACACCAGGATCTATATCTATCTTTACTCCTCCACGAGATATGTTGTTCACTCCAAATTTGGGTCCATTGTTTCGTTGTGGTACCTGTGTTTGTGTAAAGCCTCTCTCTTGCCTGCCTTCGACATTTTCTAGCACTCTAGATTTTATTCCAGCAGTATCATCTAGCTAGAAAATATAAATACATCTGTGACTATTTTTTTTATAAATGGTGACGTTGAGTACAGGGATCAAAGCAATAAAAACAAATGGAAAATATCTGCAAAGGGTCACAGGGTCCACAGGCTCCAATGTGGGGGTCAGGGGATATTTTATCATTCTAAAATCTTTTAGAGGTCTTTTTATCCCTCAAACCAAATTCTAGTGAAAAAAAAATGCCACCTAGGATCCCTGAATAGTAGCATGAACATGGACAAACAAATATCGTGGTTTCCAGATTATCAGCAACAGGATAAACGCGGCTCCACTGTATACACAGCTATTTTGTTATTACCTGTTTCTGATATATAAAAGACATATTGAAAAATGAGTGGCATTCATTTGATACACATATTTAACTTCTCATTTGAGCTCATCTGTCAAGTGTTCAGTTGTCTGCTTTTATGAAACAATATTAATAATTCATAAAAAATTTGGTTTTAAAAATGCTTCATGTTTAGTTTCATTTCATAAACTTAGTCAGGTGATCTCTTTTATTTTTTATAATGAGATTCAGCAGACATTATGTATCAGTATGATAATATAGTTTGAAAACAATGTATTAATGAAGAAATCAATAATATAATACTGAATACTGAACCTACATTGTATATCTAAAATTTACCTATATATATTAGTCATCTATTCAAATATTTATTGTATAATTACTATAGATAACTAGACTTGGAAGTCTGCTTATGTTGTATAGATGAAAGATCGCATTGGCTTAATTAAGATTCTTAACTAAGGAGCAAATATAATATGTAACATTATGAAAAATACAATTCGATTCCAATTTCTTTTGGGAGCCGCGGTGGCTCAGTAAGTTACACGCTTGCTCGCTAACCTGAAGGTCTAGGGTTCAATCCCGGCATAGGTCGAGATAATACCTTCGGATTTTTTAACCCGGTTTCCCCCTGTCAGTGATGCAGGTAAGAGGGGCTGACATGGAAAAAGCGTCTAGTCGTGCGGATGGGACAATAAACCGAGGCCCCGTGTGCTACAGGCTGTGCACGTTAAAGATCACTCCACAGTCCAGTCCACTTTATTTGTAGGTATTTAAAGTAGTATTGAAGAAAGTATAAGACTAGCTTGTACAGATTATATTCAATTTTATCTTGCCTAAAAACATAATGGACTGACTTTGTTAATGTTTAACAAGTTGCCTGGAAGGGAATCTTGTTTATACAAAAACATGCAAAATAAAAGAAGGTAACTATCTTGTTGATGAAGGTACAATATGGTACGATTTCATACAGGCATTTAGTAAATATACATCTTCAAATTCATACAGAAAACACATTAAAAAATAGATGATCAAGAAGTAAATAGCGTATCAGAACAAAAATATGCATTCCAAAAATAAAAGATAGCTTGCCAGGCAAGGTAATATACGCCCACTGGCAGCTTTGATTTTGAATAAAAATATTTGGTAGTACAGTAACAATCACCAGTATGAAATATTCAACCTTCAGTCATACACTTCTTTTGAACTTTTTGGGGTAAAACTGAACAATATTATCAAATTTTGTCAAAATCCAGCATTGTACCTTTTGGTGTTTATGAGCTAAAAATTGAAAGTGTTTTCAAGAACAAGGGCAATAACTCGTACTAAATAATTTTCAACTCTTCTGATTTTCGATAGGATTCATCATTGGGTGATTACAAACACTCACACCAAGTTTTGTCAAGAATTGTTTCTTGTAGAATGTTTACGAGCAGTTGTGGACGGACAGACGGACGAACAAGGGTGACGCCAATATACACCCTTTTCATGTGGGTGTATAAAATAAAATAAGATTCCTAAACAAAATTCAAAGAAGATAAACCCTTCAGATCATACTGTTTGAACATAGACACTAACTGAAAATGTTACCAACATCAAACCCAGTGCTAGAATTGGGTACTTTTCACCAAAATTGTACCGGATTAGGAAATATATTATTTGAATAGCTCTATGTAATCTGTAATGGGGGATCTGTCTTGGTCAAGGGTTCAAGGGTTCAATCCTGGCAGCAGTCAAAACAATATTTTCAGCTTCTCAACCCAGTTTCCCCCCTTCAATGATGCAGGTCAGAGGGGCTGATGTGATAAAGCATCTAGTCGTTTGCATCAGAAAGTCAAAGGCCCTTTGTGCTAAAAACTGCATGTTGAATATCCCTCAACAATTGGAAATAGAAAGTAATCGGTGAATGTAACTGTCTTGCAAAATTTCCCTCACGGCATTGCATTGCCTGTCTTCTTTAGCCCAATCAGGTGCAGACAAATTCAATACAATTCATATAAACTAGTATGAGCACTACTGAGAAAGTGAATCATGATCGTCTCTATTTCTCCGTTATATTCTACCAAACTTTGCTGGTAGCATTATAAGAATTATGTACCCAAAACCTTAAGATCACCACATGCTCAGATTTCTTCACACTAAGAGAGAATACCTACTAAAGACTCATCTGGAATTGAGCTCTCTGGATCAAACTATAAAACAATATTAATTGTCACAAAAAAATATAGCAATAATGCAACAAGTGGTTGCCTAGCAGGATACGCCCACTTTCCTGATACATTAAGATTTTCAGTATATCAAGGGCAGTCACCTATCTGTGTCAAATCATACTAAAAATCTAATTTGTGTAAAATATTGTTGATTTAAACAAAGACACATTATTTAATAAAATTCTGACATAAACTGTCACCTCTATCGCTAACAAATTTTTTAACAAGGTTTTAAAATAGTAATGTCACTTACCTGGCGTAAAATTTTCTCAGTATCTAAATCTTCAGTAGTGTTAGTTTCTACCAGAATATGATATGGATCAAATAGTTTCTCTACACTTCCTTTAATAACACCATATTTACCTCTTCTTGCTATTGGTACTTTATCTCCTACCCTAGAAAATAGAACATACAGGTACTTTATCTCCTACCCTAGAAAATAGAACATACAGGTATTTTATCTCCTACCCTAGAAAATAGAACATAGAGATACTTTATCTCCTAACCTAGAAAATAGAACATAGAGATACTTTATCTCCTACCCTAGAGAATAGAACATACAGGTACTTTATCTCCTACCCTAGAAAATAGAACATACAGGTACTTTATCTCATACCCTAGAAAATAGAACATACAGGTACTTTATCTCCTACCCTAGAAAATAGAACATACAGGTACTTTATCTCCTACCCTGGAAAATAGAACATACAGGTACTTTATCTCCTACCCTAGAAAATAGAACATAGAGATACTTTATCTCCTACCCTAGAAAATAGAACATACAGGTACTTTATCTCCTACCCTAGAAAATAGAACATAGAGATACTTTATCTCCTACCCTAGAAAATAGAACATACAGGTACTTTATCCCCTAACCTAGAAAATAGAACATACAACCTTATCTCCTACCCTAGAAAATAGAACATACAGGTACTTTATCTCCTACCCTAGAAAATAGAACATACAGGTACTTTATCTCCTACCCTAGAAAATAGAACATACAGGTACTTTATCTCCTACCCTGGAAAATAGAACATACAGGTACTTTATCTCCTACCCTAGAAAATAGAACATACAGATACTTTATCTGCTACCCTAGAAAATAGAATATACAGGTACTTTATCTCATACCCTAGAAAATAGAACATAGAGATACTTAATCTCCTACCCTAGAAAATAGAATATACAAGTACTTTATCTCATACCCTAGAAAATAGAACATAGAGATACTTTATCTTTCTACCATAGAAAATAGAACATAGAGATACTTTATCTTTCTACCCTAGAAAATAGAACATACAGGTATTTTATCTCCTACCCTAGAAAATAGAACATACAGGTACTTTATCTCCTACCCTAGAAAATAGAACATACAGGTACTTTATCTCCTAACCTAGAAAATAGAACGTTCAGGTACTTTATCTCCTACCCTAGAAAATAGAACATAGAGATACTTTATCTTTCTACCCTAGAAAATAGAACATAGAGATACTTTATCTCCTACCCTAGAAAATAGAACATACAGGTACTTTATCTCCTAACCTAGAAAATAGAACATTCAGGTACTTTATCTCTTACCCTAGAAAATAGAACATACAGGTACATTATCTCCTACCCTAAAAGATAGAACAAAGGTACTTTATCTCTTACCCTAGAAAATAGAACATACAGGTACTTTATCTCATACCCTAGAAAATAGAACATACAGGTACTTTATCTCCTACCCTAGAAAATAGAACATACAGGTACTTTATCTCATACCCTAGAAAATAGAACATAGAGATAGTAATAATAAGAAGAAGGCAACCCATTCAGCAATAATAACAAATGAGAATAATAAAAAGTGATATCAGGTGTCTAGAAGACTAAGCATACCCTGCCTTGCGCAGATTTATTTATTTCTTTCAAAATAGAATATTGTGGTGCTTGAGTCTAATGACAAAAGTATCAGGTGCTGGAATAAAAAAAATCATTAAACGCTGTCTAGCTCACATTAAATATGCAGACACATATTGAAATGGATAAAATAGGTTCTATTGTATTGTTTCAATGTAATATTCATTATCAAAGAGCAATGTTCTATTTAAGCGGTATGACATGGCAATTTGCAATGAAAATGTACCCTTTTGATGATCTGCGAATCAAATAAAAATGTATATTTGAAGGTTTATTACTGGAACATTTAAAATTGCTACAGAAAATTTAAGAAATATGAATCAAAATTTAACTTTATTAGCCAAAACTTAAATTTAGTCAGATAAATTGCTTATCTAAATTGAACTCTGTAAAGGAGCCTGGAGTGAAACAACCTACAGAAAATACCTACCATCTTATATATACAAATTTAACAGTGGAGGACATATCAAATTTAGTAACAAATCTTGCAAAAGTATAGAGTATTTGAGAATCATCCATGTATGAAGCTATCTCTTTTGTGTCCTGTCCAACAGCGATGACCTTAATACGATTAGGATCTTCACCATCATGACCAAACACAGCGTATGTATCATCTGTTGAATCATTTCTAACTGATTTAATGGCCTCTGTAAAGGCAGTTCCATCAACAACTTCTACTTCAGTACTCATTTTTCTTTCTGAAAAGAATCCAGAGATATGGTAAGTTAGTAGATGATTATTCAACAAATTTTTACTTACCAGCTGATAGAGCTCAATTTCAGTTATCCAAATCCTTGGTCTGCTTTTATCCATTTGTAAGTATTTAGGAATAAGAATTAAACATTGGTCTCAATAGCATTATAGTTGGCCGTTCATATTGAATCCGGAACATCGCTCATAATGCACACAAACAATGGTAACACTATGTCACTGCAGTAAAATAGACACCTTGACATTTGTAGCGCCTTCTTTTTTATTTTCATTTTCATTAGTTCAAACCTTATTGATTCAGCTATTTCATGATAACTTTAAATGAAGTGTACTATCACATATTTATGAGAAGGGGCAGTTTTAAGCCCATTAAGGCTTTTTTAGGCTGTGGAATGGGTTTTTAGTGACTTCACATTGGTAATTTGTGTTATGAACATTGCTTTCAGGGTCTCAAAAACGAGGCGTGAATAAGGTCTATTGGTGTGTAAATGCAATTGATTATGTGACAAACTGAATAAATGACAAGGTCATTTATGTGACAAACTGAATAAATGACAAGGTCATGTATGTGACAAACTGAATAAATGACAAGGTCATGTATGTGACAAACTGAATAAATGACAAGGTCATGTATGTGACAAACTGAATAAATGACAAGGTCATGTATGTGACAAACTGAATAAATGACAAGGTCATTTATGTGTGTTTGTGGCGTGATCAACAGCATTTACACACTAATAATGTTAGTGATACCAACTTTTAATTCTAATATTTATATTCAGATACTTTTATTAATACAATTTTCACTGTTTTATATGATTAGTTATTTGAATTTGAATCATTCACAGCAGAAAATTTTAAAGACTCCATCGCATTTACAAGTCAATTTTGACTCATCAGAGATCTAACCAAATACACATACACACCAAGTTTCATCCAAATTTGGTATTGGTATCTAAAAATCCTTGCAGTTACCTAATAAAGTGGAGCCCGTTATCCGATCATCTGGAAACCCTAATATCTGCACACTTTTTACTGTGAACAGAATATATATCATGTAAAATTAAAAATTCTGTTTCCAATTTCAAATTACATAGTAATCAGTATTCACTATCTAATGGTGTGTCACTGTGAGTTACATACATAGAAATCAACAGATTTCCACACACAAATAGCCATATGTTGCTTTTAAGAAACAGAAATGATGTGCAGCTTACCGAAATCAAAGGAATAGTACTGAGCCATGGTACAGGGACTAATAAACCTGGTCTAAAAGTCTGGTTCTGTGCATACCAAGTAAAAATCAATAAATTATTCATTAGAACCCATTTTAAACTTATGTTACATCCATCTATATCTATAAATAGTCTTCTCATTAAAATAGAATTTTGTCATTTTGAAAATGTCTAGTTTTATCTGACCTTGATTCTTTTGCCTAACTACCAAATGGACTGGTTGAACCAAGTCCACTAGCTCCAACCCATAAGGGAGCCCCACAGCAAGAAAACAATACAGGAGAGCCTATGTTTAAAAAAAAACAACCTGGGAAGGGGCCTAAACACCCTAAAGTTCACAGGCTCCGATTCTAATGCAATTGATCAAAGATCCTTAAAGTGGTAATAGAAAGAAAAAGGTTGAAAACCCCTGCTTTGGAGGAACTGGAACAAACAGAACCTAATCTGAACTTTAGCTCACCAACCACATGCAGACATGTGCATTACATATATATATAGAGAGAGAAATAGATTAAACTGCATGTTACCTTTGTCAACCTAACATTACAGCTAGAAGACAAATAGACTGGGTGCATTGAAGTGACTACATTAACTGCCTTACATACAAGAAAGGTTGTAAAAAGAAGATCAAAGCTAGAAAAGTTTTCTTATTAGATCCCTCATTAAATAAAGAATTTTGTCATTTCTACAAGATGTGTTAATGTTAGACAATAATTGTCTCATAGTTGTTTGTCTGGTTTGTCTTGTATTGGGGTGATGCAACAGGAGAGACTAGACTATTCTTAAATTAATAACAATTCAACTGAAAACTTAACTTCACATTTCTACATCTATCATAGCATTGCCATTCTTATAAAATTTACAAGTCAGCCATTTTAATGTCAAAATTTATGAATTCTGAACTATCATCTATTAATTAAATGACAAAAAAGCTGTCCTTTCTGACAGAGTTGGATCGCGATATAGAGAGATATATAGAAAATTTCAACAATGAAAATTCTAGTTTCTATAGAGATAACCAAATAAAATTTCAAATCAAGAGCAATAACCCTTAAACTGTTTATCGAAAACATAAAGTCCAAACTCAGCTAAGATATTACCAAACTACATTAGTATACTAAAAATTATCAAAATTTGATGAAGCCAGAAATAGGGTTTTTCATCAAATTTGATGAAATATCAATCCCATAAGCATACCTAGTTTCTATTTAAATTGATGCAAAATCTGGCTTCAATCTGTCTTCTATCTGGCTTCTATCATGCTAACAAGCTGATTTTGTTGCATTTTTCTTAAAATAAATGTAATAGAACTATATGTAGTTTTCTATGTTTTTTTTCACTACTCCAGGAAGTGATCTTGTTTTCTGACCTGGAATTCGAGTTTTAAAATTTGTCATCCATGTTTTTATTTTTTACCTATTTTTCTGTGGGAGATGCAAAAATTGTTCAAAGTTTGTCTGAAAAGTACCATATAGCTTCATACTGCCAGTGATATCAGAAATATATTTGAAAATGTTAAATCGTTAAAATCTAGCTGCAGACATCTTAAGGTGATAGCCACTATGATGAAACATTTCCCAGCAGTCATCATTAACAATAAACCGCATGCTACAGGCTATGCGACATTCGAATGTTAGCAAAATTCACACATTGCACATTGTCTTCATTTGCCCAATGGATGCAGGAAAGTAGAACATATAACTCCATTCATTTCATTTCAACATTAACATCAGTACAAATAATATATTTCAAACCAAGGTCGTTTTATCAACAAATTAGTTGCCTAGGAAACAGATTTTATTTATTATCTCTGATGAAAATCATTATTTAATTATTATATAGAATTATAACATTCATTAATAAAGAAATTTAAAGCCATAATATATTCAATTATAAAAAAAATTATTCATAGACAGAATATGTAGATTGATATGGACTAGACATTTTCCTTCTAATGTAGAGATTCTGAAATATTAATTAGATTTAAAAAGTCGACTAAAATTGTCCAGAATCTTAATAACAGAAATCATAGTCAAGGAAGAACTTAATTTTAATAGCTAGACAAGAATGGCTCTCACTCTGTCCAACAAAGATTTTATATTAATTTTTATCATTTTTTTTTTATCTATATGAGCTGGGGGTGGGGATACTATTGATTGACATTTCTATACTATTTGATCAGTTAACATTTACTGAATTTAAACACAAACCATTAACATTTACTGAATATAAACCACAAACCATAAACCTGACTTGGAAAAAGCGTCTAGTTGTTGGGATGTGACAATAAACCAAGGCCCCATGTTCTACAGGCTGTGCACATTAAAGATCCCTTGACAGTTGAAAATCGAAAAAGAGCACCCTGCATGGCGTTCATCTTCATTAGCTCACATGGTGCTGAAAAGTTGGACGTAAAACTCCATTCATTCCATTTTTGACTGGATAGTCATCTTGTTTGTATCATGAAATATAGCGATTTGATTGGATTGTACGCCAGATAATATACAGCCAATCAGAGTCCTCAACAGAAAGACTGTCATCATAAGACATCATTGCTTATTGTTTATAGGCTTTCTTACTGGGCTCTGATTGGTTGAACCAAATCACTGCATTTATGAACTTCCGAGATACAAGAAAGGTGGCTATTGCAGTCAAGATATAAAATGCAGTTTGTGATAAATTGACATTGTGAAGATGGGGAATCCATTTTTTTTCTCCTGTTTTTAGTCCAATACACAATTGAAAACATCCTGAACTTTTAAACTGTCATTTCGAAAATTGCATTATTTCTTCAAAAATATATATATCACAGAGTTTTCATTTTTATTCTGCACACACATGTATTTGAAGGCTCATATTTTGACAGTGAGCTATGAACACTGTTACAGATTAGATTAGTTAAAAAATTCCTGTATCTGAGACTAAGGTACAATTAGTCAAACTTTAAGGTGACTGCCTTTAATTTAAAGGCTATAGACAAAAATGTTGAAGGAATTTCTGTTGTAAGTTTATTATTTCAAACATACACTGCATATTGAACAATGTCAAGTGCAATATGACACAACTAACTCCACCTTGTAATGTTGGTTCTCTCTACTTCACTTACATTATTAATGTTGTTTTACCAGTATTTAAAATGATTTCCTGTTTGAAATTCTACAGTTATGTTGTTCATCGTCTACAGATTTTCATATAAAGACACTAGGAAAATATTGACAAAATTACACAGACAAAAGATGACAGAATTAGATTGGATTATATGCCAGTGAATACAGCCAATCAGAGTCCTCTGCAGAAAGACTTTCAACATTATTGGCTTATTGTTTACAAACTTTCTGTCAAAGTCTCTGATTGGCTGTATTTGTTAACTGATAATCCAATCTAATCGCTGCATTTACAAACTTACGTATAACAAATAAGGTTTCTTATTTTGCAGTTTGCAGATCATAATAACTAGACATTATGACATCATGTATTCTTTAGTACTTTATCTTTTTTTCTTAAGGAAGGCTAATAGCACTTGTGTCATTACAAAAAGAGCAAATAAGAGAGAGGGGCTCACAGAAATTTCTTTTGAAAATGAACCACCAATTTTTAAAATCATATTTTCAAAAACCAGTTATTATTTTTTCATTGGCTGGCATTTTCATGAACCCCAAAAGAATATCTAAGATAGAGGTTAATATACCAACTTATTTTTACAAATAAAGTTGGCAAAGTGAGATTCTACAACAATATAAATTCATATAAATACTTGATAATTTAATTAGCTTTATTGATTTTTTTAAACCAATGGAGACCCCCCCCTTTTTTTATCCACTAGGTCTTCTAAATCATTATAGGCTTATATACATGTATTACTTATTAGACTTCCTGGACTAGCAAAGAGGAAAACATAACAGGACATAGGGCCTGGTGGCATTTTCGCCAACAATGACTGTTTAACATATTAATCACAAATATTTGTAATATTACCTTAAGTGTATTTCAATCAGTCTCGTCGAATAGTCGAGTTGACAGCTCAGCTTCATAAAATTCTCTACAATCCACAACTGCCACACCCACTTTGTGCCTCCACTATCAAGTCACTTATTGATCGATAGTCGCGATTTACCAGTCAGAAAAAGAGTTAATTCCCTTAGATCAAGAAATCTGGTGTTCCTATCTTCTTTCAGATTCATGTCTATAGCCTCAAAGGGGGGAGTGGG
>NW_008708645.1:521440-532199 GCF_000327385.1 Lottia gigantea | reverse complement strand
CTCCGTCGAAAATTATTATTCTCCTCACTATTCTCGCCGAAGAAAGTGAATTTGTGATCCTGTTAATATGAGGAATCGTATGTTAATACAAAAAAAACTATCATAGTAATAATGTACAACAGACCCGAAATCGAGAAATGTTGATATTGTAGCCTGCTGGCCAGGATCCACTCATGATTCCAGGATTCTTGATGAAAGCGGTTTGGCACGGTTATTAATACGGCAACTTCTAATCAAATACCTGTGAATTCGTATCTTCTTATGGGTGGCCTAGCCCACCTCTAGCTACGGGCTTGATTGGATAATTCCATTGATTAACCCTTTTTAGTTAAGTCATGATTGTGATCTGCTGACAAGCATTTAGATCGAATATGTCAGATTTAAGTAAATCACTCCTGATCTTGTTTAAGGGCAGTTTTTTTCGCCAAAGATATAATTGACGTTGAAGAAATAATTGACGTTGAAGATATCATTGGCGTTGAAGATATAATTTACGTTTGAAGATATAATTGACGTTGAAGATATCATTGACGTTGAAGATATCATTGACGTTGAAGATATCATTGAAGATATCATTGACGTTGAAGATATCATTGACGTTGAAGATATCATTGGCGTTGAAGATATAATTTACGTTTGAAGATATAATTGACGTTGAAGATATCATTGACGTTGAAGATATCATTGACGTTGAAGATATCATTGACGTTGAAGATATCATTGACGTTGAAGATACCATTGACGTTGAATATATCATTGACGTTGAAGATGTAATTGACGTTGAAGATATCATCGATGTTGATATGGATATATAACAATGAAACATTTTCTTTTCTTTAATAAGTCAATATATGATAATATGTTAAGTATTTACAAATGATTTTGACAGGATTTGATGCAATATCAAATATGAAAGTTAATTTATCAAGTGCACATTATATTTCAGGTGAGTTAAAAATACTCCTCACAATATCGTACACATGAGTGTTTTATCAACTCAATAGTCACGAATAAAGTGAGTTATAAAAAAAAACAAAATTATCACTTGAGAAAATACAAATGAATATTGTTTGTATCATAAAAAAAACTTCGTTTTTTTTTTAAAGTCTGTGTAAATTATTATCTTTTTTCACAGGGCATATATTATGTAATGATAGCTTGCGAGGTAAGGTGACATACGCCCATTGGCAGCTGTCAGAAATAATAAAACAGTCTAAAGTACGAATTTTCTCATATTAAAGTAATTTTATTAGTTTGAATTCAATTATATATATATATATACACCAGTTATTTATGCTGAATAATTCCACAAAAATCAATATCAATAACCCAAATACAATACAATTAAATCACACAGCTCTAATCAAGGGCAAAAAACAACTTTTGATGTGTTTTTACAAAGTCAAGGGCAATAACTCAAAAAAACGTTTATCAAAAAATATCTCAAGTTAGAACTGTCTCGTCTGAGATCTTATCAATTCCAATGATCATACCAAGTTTGATCAAAATTTGTTGAAAACTGTCGCTTCTATAGTCCTCACGAATACATTGTGAAGCGTTTTTACAAAGTCAAAGGCAGAAGGCCTAACTCAAAAAACAATCATCGAAAATGCATCAAGTTAGAACTGGTCCGAGATCTTATCAATTCCAATGATCACACCAAGTTTCATCAGAATCGGTTGAAAACTGTAGCTTCAATCCTGCTCGCGGACTATTTCGACACGTTTTAACAAAGTCAAGGGCAATAACTCAAAAAACGTTCATCGAAAATATGTCAAATTCGAACTTGACCGAGACCTTATCAATCTAAAGCATCACACAAAGTTTTATCAAAATCAGATGAAAACTGTAGTCTCTATAGTGCTCACAAGAAATGTTGACGGACGGACGGACCGACGCACAGGGGCAACGACAATATACGACCACATATTCATGTGGTTGTATAAAAAGGCCTTTTTTTTATTTTTTTATTATTAAATTAACATTCCATTTCTATATCGCGAAAAAATTGATGTATTCAGCAAGTTTTATTACTGATGGGCCTGTGGCAGTGTTCTCTGACATCATGTTGCAGACGTAGCGCAAACCTGAAACTGCATCTAAATGAAGGACATAAAACAGCTGGAATGCAGTCTCAATTTGCTTTAAAATGGTTAATTTCTGTGGTCTATTTCAATATTTTAAATCTATCAATGATAAATCTTGTATAAGAATTTTTAATGTCACAAGTAAAGAGATTTTTGTAACTAAGCTTATTCAATTACAACATTATTCCCCTCAAATTTTGGGGTTATATTTTTCAAAGCTGAGAATCTGTACTTCAGATAGTTATTTGTATGTGAGAAGAAGGGTAACATTTCATTACATAATGATGCTTAAATATCAAAAATAAAATCGAAAATGAGTTGGATTAACAAAATGATGAGATAAAATTACTTGATTGTATTTTACACACTATGCCATTTAAAGACCAAAAGAGTGCATTTCTGTCTTAAAATATACCAGTATTTAATGCTAGAAATTAAAAATAAACATCTAATATTCATGTTAAAAAATTTAATGAATTCGCTATTTACTCTCTTACTTATTTGAGCTTTGAATTGAAGTTTTGTTCTCATTTCATAAATTCAAAATAAACTTTTCAACTGTATACCATTTGTATTAGAATGTCTTTGGGTCGATAGAAATATAAAGTTTTACATTTCAAATAAAAACAGTTTCCTTACATAACAAATAGGTGAAAATGACATACTTTACAAACTTGTTTAAAATCATGTTCCAGTGTTTTCACCACACAAAAACAATCCAAGACTCATGCGCAAATGATTGGCAAAGTTTAATTCAATGAACATTGTAGTCAGAGAGTAAGTTTTCTTTCTTTTACTTATAATGGTTTATTGTAAAATGAATTTTCAATAAATATACAAGAGTTCTTTAATTTGTTCAATGCATTCTTCAGGTAAAGTTTGCAGATTGCTTATAACCAAGTTTTTATTTTTCCTAAAATTTCAGGCCTACTTAACAAAGTGACTGAGTAAATCCATGGGTAACGGGAAAATTATGGTGGAATTTTTCTCAGCAGAAATTGAATTCAGTGTTTGTAAATATCGGAGCTGTAAAGCAGCTGGTGAGTCTGCCATGATGTCTGCAGCTTCTTTTAAAGCTTTAGATGCTTTTTGTTCTCCCTCAGCAGCAATAACCTGAAAAAATTATTAAAGATAAAATAATTAGAAAAGATGCATTCTTCAATATGAAAAAGAAAAGAACTCAATGTTTTAATGCAATGGAGATGAAAGTGGCAATTGGATTTTATGTAGTATTGATATTGCCACTGTTGATCCCTCTGGGTAGATTTACAACATTTCTTGTCACAAGATTATGATGCTAATTATGATGCTAAACAGTTATTGCTCCTTACAAAATTCTGAAGGCCAAATGGACTAGCTAGTTTGATAAATAATTTCAAAGCCAGTTTTGACTTGCGAATGATGGAAGTTTGTCTGATAGCTGTCCTCCACCCATGCATAAATCTGTATTTGTAGATAATGACCTTGAAAGCAAACAGTGACTGGAAAATTGACCTGGTGTTTTAAGGTATAAATTTGAAACCGATTCCCTAAAAGAAAAACCTGATTTTTGCTACACTAAAACCTGATTTTAAATATTTCTTGTGGGGCGAAATTAACCCCTCAATCCACAACAAGAGATGAGTGCATACTGCTAAAGTATCTTTATAAGTTTTTTTAGTGTCAAATGTGTGAAAGCAATCCATTTCAATGTCTACAACTGAAAATATTTCTAAAATATGGTATGGAGAGTACTTATTGATGATTATGCAGTTTGGCCTAGTTTTGGTGTTTGGCTTTATGAATACGAATACGTAGGAGACATACTCCTCTACAATTAGGTGTTTATTATAGTTAAATCCCTACACTAGTTTTCTAACAACTTTCAAAAAGCATAACAAACTTAAAAACTTAACGTAATGTTTTTTTAAATATTGTGGAAAAAAAGTGAGTGCCCCTTTAAATTAGACCTAAAATTAGCCCTTATGTTTTGTGATTGAGTGCTGGACAGTCTGTCACAAGCCTCGACATCTCATAGGAAAATACATGTAATTCAAATTGGTTAAACACAGTAATAAACTAGCACTGTTGCAACAATATTCAAATATATATTAGTGCAAACAGTTGCTTATTAGTTTATAATCATATTTGATGTTATGCATCTGGTACAGATTTAAGAGTGGTACTTAGATTATATGATATTTAAACTGTAAGTAACTAGCTTCAATAATTTAATAAACACCTTAAAGGAAGACTTTCATATCTGGTTTCTAAGAATATTATCCATGTACTGTATATTTTACCACTTAGACCAAGTCAACCTGAAGTCTGATTTTCTTACCTTAGCTCTTGCTTCTCTGGCAGCCTCTGCTTCAGCAGCCATAGCTCTCTGTAACTGTACAGGTAAACGTACATCTTTACTGTAATAAAAATATGTAAAATGCTTGAGTATTGATATATAACTCAGTGTTCTGATGACCACCACAAACAGATATACAACATGTTGATCCTTAACAAGTCAGACAGTCAGACACGGGTAATAAAAAAATACCAGTCTACACTTTAATTAAAATCTATCTAACATGCTAAATTTGTTCAGTTTCAATAAAATGACAACTTACATTTCAACCCGTTCAACTTTAATTCCCCATCTATCAGTAGCTTCATCTAATGTATTCTAGAAATAAAACAAAATATAGCTATAATTTCACTGTCAAATTAAGTATGGGTGCCTTTCATCTACCAGTACATTAATTTGAGTGAACAAAAATACATGTAGATGTAATGGACATTAATTATATAATCCACCTCAGCAATGGAATAGAACATGAATACAGCCCGTTGGAATTTTTCTAACCAGCTGACTCAGGTAAAATAAATAATACATTGCTCATAACATTTCTCTATGAATAATACTTGCTATTTCGATGTGAATTTGGACAATAGGTTATCAAAAGAATTATATTATTAAAAGAAGTGTTCAGTGAAGGAATTTGTTCATTTCTTTTCATTTTCCAACTGTCTAGGGATAAGTAATGTGTACCAGTACAACCTGTATTATATTAAGTCTTGAGGAAAACAGGGTTTAAAAATTTGAGTGTATCATCTCAGAATTAAGCCGTGATTTCCTTGGTATATACAGAATACATACATAAACTAGGTCTAGGATATCAAGTACCAATTCAACTGTTGTCACAATAGGTCAATATAAATAGGCTTTATTTTAGATGGACCACAAAATGATGATTGCTATTAATTACATCCATCTATATATCACATCCAGGGCAGGTCTGATTTGTCTGGCTAATGGTCCATTAGAGTGCATCTATCACATTAGGAGTCCCAAGTCAATAAACCTATCAATATCTACTTTAACACTATTTGTCCAATGTAATAGTTATTTCCTGAGTCAACATTATTCACTTCTTCTAACTATTCATTATTTACACATCATTTCACATCAAGGTCATGACCAGAGTGATGGACAGTTTGTGTGGTGGAGATTTTGATGATCAGGGTCAGGCTTTAACCTCTCAGCACAACTCATTTAACAATATATTATTATTAATATCTGAGATTTCCTTCTTCACTGCAGGTCAGCTGCTATCAACTAATAACAGTCTAATAATCCCCATTTTAATAATGTAAAATGTAAAATAGAGAAGGAGATTTTAAAGTCCAGGTGGCCATTTTATGCAGTGACACAACAGTATCTTTGTTATGTTTGCGTGATGAGATTTTTTCTCGATTCAATATGGCTGATGTGTCTAGAAAAGTCTATAGGGTATTAAGTAAACTGCTTAACAAATTTCATCTTTAAAATGAGTAAATTGTGGCTTCAATTGTGGAGATTTTGCACAAACTGACAATGAAATCCTTTCTCCAAATCAGCTGTCATAATGATTGCTTTAATTCCATAAAAGGCTGCATATTGACTCTTATCATAAAAATTCTACCATATTAGTTAGGGAAAATACAAATTAGCAAACACTTTTAGATTTATTTTCATTTGATTGCCAGTCAATCACTAAATTATATTATATTAAGTTCTAAGAAAACAAGCCTGCCCTTATAATACTTCCAGGAAATTAGAATTGGTATCTGTTTAAATGTCATATCTGTCTCAGGCATTCTGACAGTATCAGAATATTGACCCAGCCAAATGAAGATGCACTCAAAGGTGTCAGATTTATGAATATTATTCCTACAGGTCAAGATTGTTATTCAAGTTATTTGAGAATTCAAATTAATTTCATCCATTATTGTTGTCAAATATTTTCTAGATCTCATAATAATGCCAAATTAAGTCACAGTGAAATTTTTGTTATTCTTCAACATCTAATTCAACAATACCATTATTAGAATTTATAGTCTAATTTTATTAGAATTTGAAAGTTCATCACTTTATGTGTCTTCAAACTTTTCTTTTTTGTTAATAACCATCTAAAAACCTGTGTTGTTTGTGTTGATTGAACAATTGAGAGGTTTGTCTTGATGGGGTATCAATTATCAAAACGTGTGTTGAGAGAATTACTTTTTTACAAAGCCTTAGACAGACATTCCAGGCAACTGGTCTAAAATAGGTCAAATCTTCTGCAGTACTCATTTGCATTTACAGCAGTTTAGTTTACGTTTTTTTTGTTACTGCTGTAAGTAGTTCTCAGCATTACAAAAAGTTTATATATAAAACTCAGAAGATATTTCAACAGATTTTATACAACCATTTTTCAAATTTAAATAACTATATCTAAAACTATATTTTAATCAGGAATTGTTTTTAAATTACTATATCTATAACTATATTTTAATCAGGAATTGTTTTTAAATTACTATATCTATGACTATATTTTAATCAGGAATTGTTTTTAAATTACTTTATCTATGACTATATTCTAATCAGGAATTGTTTTTAAATTACTATATCTATGATTATATTTTAATCAGGAATTGTTTTTAAATTACTGTATCTATGACTATATTTTAATCAGGAATTGTTTTTAAATTACTATATCTATGACTATATATTAATCAGGAATTGTTTTTAAATTACTATATCTATAACTATAACTATATTTTAATCAGGAATTATTTTTAAATTACTATATCTATGACTATATGTTAATCAGGAATTGTTTTTATATCACTATATCTATAACTATATTTTAATCAGGAATTTTTTTTAAATTACTATATCTATGACTATATTTTAATCAGGAATTGTTTTTAAATTACTATTACTATATCTATATTTTAATCAGGAATTGTTTTTAAATTACTATATCTATGACTATATTTTAATCAGGAATTGTTTTTAAATTACTATATCTATAACTATATTTTAATCAGGAATTGTTTTTAAATTACTATATCTATGACTATATTTTAATCAGGAATTGTTTTAAAATTACTATATCTATGACTATATTTTAATCAGGAATTGTTTTTAAATTACTATTACTATATCTATGACTACTGTTTGAACAGAACTTAAGACCTACCTGCATATCTTGACTGATAGCATCTCTTTCCGACAAAATTTCAGTTAAATTTTTGGTACCCAAGACATTTCTGAGAGTTGTTTGAGCAAGAAGCTGAGTAGAGTGAGCAGCATTTTCAACATTGGCTACAGATACTGTAGGGTTGGATATTTTGTAGTAGACCACAGCATCTACTGAAACTGTTACACTGTCTCTTGTTAGTACCTGAAATACAAGGTGGTATAGATAACATAATAACTCTTAAATATCAAACAGAAGGGATTAAGTAATGTTATAAATGATGGGTCTTAAATAAAATCTAAACTCCCTTTGATAAATGTAAATTTTGACAAAAATGAATCTCATAGATCAAATTTTTATCATTACCTTAACTTCAATCTTCAATGCATATTTTAAAAAGGCTTTAAGGCACCAATACTTATAAAAGATAGCTAAATGAAGTGTGTCAAAGATAGCCACAATAATTGTGGAATAGGCCCACATAATGTAAAAGGCCCAAATTAAAGACTACAAAAAACACAAATTCCAGCAACAAAAATATATGTGGGATAAAAAACAAAGTGCAGTTCAAACTGCCATACAAGAATGCAAATACAATGTAAATTCACAGTGGAAGGTTCAACAACTAATTACTAGAATTTGTCCAGCACCATTCCCAACTGGTACTCCATCATTCAAGTTCCATCAAATACTGACTAACCAAATTATCATTATTGTGAGATTAATGTCTTCCAGTCACTTCACTTTCAATTACTACAAGACTTTAGTATCATTGACTTCCGACCCAGGTTCCATCCAGCTAATACAACATCATCTTCAGACATATGCTACACAAAGATATCAATTCAGCCCAGTGCCAGGAATGAATTGGCGCTGGGCTCAGACATTTTAAAGAATTAAAGGTCCAGAGAACCCCTTATTCTGACAATTTTGAGGTTCCAAAAACGTACAAAGACACTGTAAACACTGGGAAGGCTCAAATTTCGACGGTAAGCTGCGAACACTATTATTCATTAGATTAGTGAAACAATTCACGTTTCTAAGACCATGGTATGATTTACTCCCGAAAATCATGCACCTGTCAAATTAAAACAGACTCTAATAAACAAAATCTTTTCCTCACTTATCTTCATCAAGACTGACAATCAAATTTGCTTTGACATAACTCTAAAATCTAAAACTTTACTTCAAAAGTGTAAACAATGTCAAAGCATACAGCTGGGAGTATCAGTGTAAAATTAAGACTTGGATTTATTCCCTGTCATCATCTTTCTATCGGCTCAAAATTGACCCAGACATAATCTGCTAATAGAATTACTGAGTAGAACTATTCACAGTTAAATTATTCCACCAAACAAATTAGATTCTGTCTAGATACATGTCTTGAGAAAATATCTTGAGATTTCTTTTTTTCAATTGAAGAGAAAACAAAGGAAAACTTTCAATATTCTAAAATAGACCTCCCAAATGTCATATAACCATTTGTTTAAGTTTTAAGTTTACAGAGGTCAAACTTTTTTACAAAAATCTTTCATAAATTAATGACATCCATATCTAACTAGGGCTACTAAAATAATGAAGAATCAGTCAATGGTTATCAACCTTTTGAAACACAACTGATATTATTACACAACACATAAGGGACGAACAATCAAACAACAACACATTTTCCATGTCAGCCCCTCAGACATGCATCACTGACAGACAGTGGAAACTGAATTGAAAAAGGGATAACTTTTTTTTTTAATCATGTGCCAATACACATAGGCCTTTAATTCTGCCAGACAGCAACTAACAACTCTACTATTACTTAACATGAATACATCACTATTAGTTATTATTCAAATACTCTTTACACCTAGAGTCAAACTCATCCATAATAAATGAACCAAAATAAAACAAAATTTCATTTTCTGAAGTCTCTTCTAATATAATTATCCAGAAGTGTTTTTATAGATTGAAAAAAAATTTCCCAACAATTTGTGATTATCTTACGCTTGAATATATAACCACAGTCAAAATCAATTTTTATTTGGCTATATTTTCCAGAATTACTGAGTAATTGTTAAGCAGTGAAAACAAAACTAGGATAGTTGCTTGAATCCTATTTGTTTTTCAGTTATAACTGTGATTTAAGAAGTTTTTATTCCACAGTTCTTACTCATTAACATATTTAAACAAATCCATTAAGAATAAGATGTGTGGTATATATAACTTATATCATAAATATAATGATTGAATGTTTGGCACTATGTTACCCTTACTATTAAGGTTACCGTTTTATCCAATGAAACAGAAGCTTGTGCAAGTCATGATTTTTGATAAAATGGAGTGGAGCCATGCAATAACATCAAAATAAACGTGTTATACTTAACCTCCACCTACTTTCCTCTAAGATTTTATTTGGCTTTCAAGTAATTTACGTTAAAATATTTCATCGTATATTTTCATATTATATTTTACAGCAAATTCTAGTTTTCGTATCTATTGCATAATTTTGCATAACATTGAGATACAAGCAAATATGACAATAAATTTTAGATGTAGACTGAAAGGTCAAACTCTACCGGTCAAACAATTCAACAGATACAAATACTGCTTACTTTGAGATCTAATTGTCTTCAAATTATATTCAGCATTTCTTCAAATTATATTCAGCATTTCTTCAAATTATATTCAGCATCTCTTCAAATTATATTCAGTATCTCTTCAAATTATATTCAGTATTTCTTCAAATTATATTCAGCATCTCTTCAAATTATATTCAGTATTTCTTCAAATTATATTCAGCATCTCTTCAAATTATATTCAGCATCTCTTCAAATTATATTCAGCATTTCTTCAAATTATATTCAGTATTTCTTCAAATTATATTCAGCATCTCTTCAAATTATATTCAGCATCTCTTCAAATTATATTCAGTATTTCTTCAAATTATATTCAGCATCTCTTCAAATTATATTCAGCATCTCTTCAAATTATATTCAGCATTTCTTCAAATTATATTCAGCATCTCTTCAAATTATATTCAGCATCTCTTCAAATTATATTCAGCATCTCTTCAAATTATATTCAGTATTTCTTCAAATTATATTCAGCATCTCTTCAAATTATATTCAGCATTTCTTCAAATTATATTCAGCATCTCTTCAAATTATATTCAGCATTTCTTCAAATTATATTCAGCATTTCTTC
>NW_008708645.1:485225-521390 GCF_000327385.1 Lottia gigantea | reverse complement strand
GGTCGACTCAAATGATCCCCTTTTGTGCTTCATTTTAAATTCAATGTGAATGAAAGTGTTACAATAAGAACCTAATAAGTATATTATCCCCATCAAATAATCTCCATCACCAGTTTAGAATTTGCCACAATTGACATGTTTTTGTGTATTTCTATTTCTAATCCCCACTGAATCTGTGGTGTCAATCAATTATTGGCAATGAAAGAATTTTTGTATGAAATAGAAGGTTGTATGTCTAGCTGTTCTGTGAAAGCTTTCACTAGCGATAAACACCAAGATGGACACACTAAATAAACTTTCATTTGCCATGAAATTGATGTCAATTTAATTTTTAAGACTGAAAAGAGAAATACACTACATCCAAAACCTATAGCTTATCATATCAAAAAAAACAATAGTCGATTTGAGTTTTTAGTTTTATTACATAAATATATTTAGAGTAAAACATATTCTAATGCTACCATCTGTTCAACGAATCGTACCTCATAATATTAAGCGTTTTTCAATAGTTAATTGCATTTTTATGACGTTTTTTGGATGTATCGGATTATATAAGGATACTGTTATGTTATTTATGACACCAGGTATATCTACTGATGAATATATGCTCTTATTGGCCAAGTTTAAAATTTTATGTTTATTCTAAGATGTAGTTTCCCTAAAAGACTAATTTCTATTCAGATAACTGGGTTCTTGAAACTACAGTTGTACTGCATCTTTAAACATACTATAATAGATAACAGTCAGTGTTGATATCAAAAATCAATTTTCATTACACAGCTAGTTGTTATTTGTTATATCATTATTTATTTATTCATAAATATGAGCTATATTATTTTAAAAAGCTTTTACAGGCTCACATTAAATTCCTTTTGATGTCTAAACCTTTCAGGTGTAATTTCAGGTCTCAGAGGCACTGCACTATATTTCATGTTGTTTATTTTTGTTAATAAATGTCCATTAGCCTGTCATTGCAGTAAATCCTGGAAAATCATGTTACTGCACGTTAACCTGGATTTTAACAATCACAAATCGTGCTCTTTACTTGATAACATTTCATAAAAATATATTAAATTGCTAGTGATCCAAATGTATCTACAATTTTGAACTTCGTCAAAAAGTTCCTCAAGTTTGAATTCTGTCAAACTGAGCTCAATTGTATCTACAAACTTTGAATTCTGTCAAACTGAGAGCAATGTATCTACAAATTTGAATTCTGTCAAACTGAGAACAATGTATACTGTAAAAAAAGTCCGTTTTTTTTACAGAAATTTACTTGATATTTTCTGTTGATATACGTAAATTTCTGCTGATATACATACTTTTCTGTTGATTTACGGACTTTGTTCTTACATTAACAGAATGTTAGTTCCGCAATAAGGAAATATGTTATTTTACGTAAATTAATCTTGGTCGTATGTCATTTAAGAACAATTACGTTATTTGTCAGTAAATTTCAATAAATCTGTGTTATTATCATTTTTTTCCAAACTTGTCTGTAGATAAGCGAAGTCTGCGCATGCGTGGTCATACTGTTTTTTTGACAGGAACTTTATGTTTCCTTACGGAAAATTATAACAGGATTGCTGTTAATTTACGGAAACTGTGATTTTGCGTTATGATAGTTTCGACCTGTTAATCAAAGTAGGTATAACGTCATCGGTAAAGACACGAGGTCAGTTTATCGTCACGCCGCCATCTTATCCCACATCAAAACAAGGCTACGTCGAAGAGATTTTTGTGAATTTCTTAAATTAAATTTAATATGGTGAGATGCATGGAGAACTTGGAATGCTGACCCGATATTCCATCACTCATTCCTGTTCTATTATCACCCTTTGTAAAAAACTGCAAAATGTTTTACTAAATTTTAAGCGTGTGGGGACAACGACAAAATGACTTAAATTTATCCTACATGATGAACTAGACTAGGCTTAGCTTACTTGGTCTTGGGTAGAGTGGAAATGATCACTGAATACAAATTCACAGGTGAGTGTATTTCAATTATTGCCTAAATAAATTTGTAATGTTACCATTTTATCACTTTATACATGTGTGGTATTTGTGGTCTGAAACTTAGATCAGTCTTGTCAAGAGTCATCTTTCTGTTTAGAACTCTTCAGTCTAAGAGAGTAGAAAAATTAATAATGTTTTTATGGCAATGAAGTCCTCAAATTCATTTCTCTAATTCTTCAGGTTTAGCCAACCGCAATGTAAGTTTATACCCGATTACATAAGAAAACCTCCAACGATATGAAATATCACAGGATCCATAATTTCTATTGCAATTTTATATTTGTTCATGCTGTCTGAAAACTTTTACCAAAATGTAAACAAACCCGACAAAATGGCGCCAAATTATGCATAGATCCCTCAAGTCAGTTTTCCCACCAACTTTGTACATGTGACACTATATAAAATGTTTGTACCTACTATTAATAACATATGCAATGTCTTATTGATGTCAAACTGTGCAACCTGCTGTTAAGAAATTATTTTGTACGGCCACCCATGACTGCTATACATAAGTGTGTCATTGCATCATGCTCTTAAGTTCCATCCACTTTCTTATGCCTTTACTATTTTATTATTTTTAATTTATAATTTCTTTTTCTGTTTTTGTACATCCTCGCTTTTTCAGCCTTTTATGGTTATGATTGCACCAGAGTACAAGAATACAAGGAATGAGAATTTTGTCATTAATATTCTTGTCAATAAACCTTAACCGTTTACACTCAATGTTAGGACCCACCACGTAGGCGAGGCATTACAAAATTTGTAAACGAGGGCAAATTGGACTCTGGATTTCTCGAACTAAAAGATCCAGTGCCCTACTATTACTACACTACTACAGTACATTAGCACAACAAATTTCTTCTCATTTTAAATTTATCTTTTCAGGTATGTCACCTTTTCCCTTTCTTTAGAGTTTCTGCCATTATTTACCAGCTAAAAGTTACGGAGCATTATGAGACTTGACCTGACTTTTGAACGAGCAACAATTAACTGTGCACATCAAAAACAATTAGGCCTTATAATAATGATTAGAGTTGCATCATAAACAGTATTGTGCTGGATGATGGAGTCTTATAACCATGTGGAACACTAAAAAAAGTGAAGTGGACCACAGGTCCTTGAAGTTCTGTCAATATTAATAAAATATGGGCAATGTGGAGAAAAGAGTGTCAACATAAATAAAAAAAGACATTAGTTAAATCCAAATTAGTTAAATCAGAACGTTATGAAGATGTCATTAGTTATGAGAATGTCATTAAAAGATGTGTTAAAGATGTCATTAGTGATGAGTATGTATTTCAAGTTCATCATTTGTTTTTATGCAAGAGATTGTTTTTATACGCCCACATTTTCAGTTGTATAATTAAAGGTGTAGTTAACATCATTTTCTCTGATTATGTTCATTGCACAAATAATACCAATAAACACATAAAGTTGAAATGTTTTGTTATTTTACAGTAAAATGAAAATGATTTCTGGCAACAGATTTATTACCAGAATATCCTTTTTAAAATTCTGTTTTTTTACAGAACTTGAAGGAAAAATTCCGGCAGCAGATTTACCAGAATATTCTTCCTATTTTTCTGTTAAATTACAGGAAATATTAGAAAAATTCCGGCAGCAGATTTACCAGAATATCCTTCCTATTTTCTGTTAATTACAGGAAATATTATTAGTCATTCTGTAATTTAACAGATTTTGTAGTAAAATATTTCTGTTATTTAAAGCAAATATTTTACAAGAAATTCTGTTATATAACTGAAGGCAAAATTTAAATTCTGGTAAATCAGCTGCCGGAATTTTTTCTGTTAATCGAAGGAAATTTTTTTTACAGTGTATCTACAAATTTGAATTCTGTCAAAGCTGAGAGCAATGTATCTACAAATTTGAATTCTGTCAAAGCTGAGAGCAATGTATCTACAAACCTAAAACACTGTTAAAGCTGAACCCAATAGGCCTACCTTTGTATGAAGTTTTATTTGCAATTCAAAATGACCCCTTTTGCTATCCAATAATGTCCTTTGATTATAATGAAGATCTTCAAATCAAATCAAATTGTATTTTACTACTGGAATAGATTTTTAAGAAATGTGAATCAAAATTGAACTTGATTAGCTAAAACTAAACTTTGGTCTAATAAATTGCTAATGAAATTTTTCAATATAAATTGAAGCTTGATATTGTGTAAGATTATTGATATTATAGTTTATTGTGGATTATAAAGTCTAGCATAGTGTTTGTGTGATTATATTTAAATAGCCTAGTTGATAATACACCATTTTATCAACCTATATAATCATTGACTAATCAATAATACACTACTATTTTACACATTATTTGGATTGACCAAATAAGATTAATGGGTCAAATTCGTCATCCGTTTGACCAATTGTACCTTAAAATTCTTAGTTTGAGGTATTTTCGAAGGAATGAGCTGATTTCCATACATTTCTATTCACATACAGTTCAAGACCCAAATCAATTCCAAAACTAGTGAATCTGTCTGTGAACAAAATATGCTTTGTCACTTTGGCGATTTGTGATGTCATAAAACACTAGTGGAATTGCAGGAACCACAGCATTTATCATGAATATGGGTCTTTATATTGTCTTATTAACCCATATTAAACTAAGCCCGCTACACTTCGTTTGGTGGCGTGGAAATGACCAATCAGATCAGTAGAACAGAAATGAGTTAATGTAAACAAAACACAACATCGCTTTGCCACCGCCCGTTTGAAGAGATAAGAACATATTCTTTTCAAGTAAATATTAAGTAAGGTTTGATTTTCTCTTGGCTTCAATTCTTTAACGAAAATCTTACTCAATTCAGTATTGTCCAAATTCATCAGAATATGAAATGGCACCCTGCTTTTATTTTGTAAGCATTCACAAACAAAGTGTCATGACGAGTGATTTGTTTTGATTGGCTGAAATTTTGCTACCAATACAGTAGGGCCAATTTGGATTCAACAATAATTAGCTATGAAAACATTTTTCTCACTTGTCTTACCACGGTCTCAAGGAAGTATGGCGTTTGGGGTGTGGTTTGGACACAATAGAACCACAGTTGTCTGATTGAAAATTAGAATTGTGCAAATTGATGTTATCAGTGTCCCAATACACATAAAAATTTAAAAGATAGCAGCTTGCCAGGCAAGGTAATATACGCCCACTGGCAGCTTTGATTTTTAACATAAATATTTAGCAGTACAGTAACAATTACCAGTATGAAATATTCAACCTTCAGTAATACATTTCTTCTGAACTCTTTAGGGCGATACTGAATAATATTGAGTATGAGTTATTGCCCTTGTTCTTGAAAATGTGTTCAATTTTTAGCTTGTGGAACTCTAAAAGACAAATATTCAATCTTCAGCTCAGTACTGAATAATATAACCAAGTTTCGTCAAAATCTGTCAAGAATTTTCCCTTCTAGAGTGTTTAGAAGCTAAAATTTTAACGCGTTTTTAAGAACAAGGGCAATAACTCATACTAAATAATTTTCAATTTCTCTGTTTTACAAAAAGGTTTATCCATGGGTGATAACCAACACTCACACCAAGTTTCGTCAAAATTCATCAAGAATTATGCCTTCTAGAGTGTTTAAAGCTAAAATTGAACGCGTTTTCAAGAGCAAGGGCAATAACTCATACTAAAAATTTTTCAATTTTCTGATTATTCGATAGGGTTTAGCCTTGGGTGATAACGAACACTCATACCAAATTTCATCAATTAAGAGCGTTTCAAGAACAAGGGCAATAACTCATAGTAAATATTTTTCGATTCGCCTGATTTTCAATAGGGTTCATCCTTGGGTGATTACAAACGACCATACCAAGTTTCGTTGAAACCAGTCAAGAATTGTGCCTTGTAGAGTGTTTACGAGCAATTGTGGACGGAAGGACGGACCGACGGAAAGAGGTGACGGCAATATACACCCCCCATTTTATGTGGGTGTATAAAAACCTCTTTACAGTCCCTTTAACGCAAATCAGTAAATTATACTGCTTGGCCTAAGCTGCCTCTCATGAAATTTAATGATTGAATTCAATAATGAGTATAAACAGAATCCAGCAGGAACAATGAAATAGAGTAAATAATGGATATTTACATAATATTTTATACTGGTTAATGGGTGCTATATTAGTCAATATTATCTAGATATCACTTTAGTAGTATTTACTTTCCGATCAACATTGGAAATTTCCTGCAAAATTTTTACTTTCTCATTTAATTTAAGAGCAATGGAAATAAATAACAATTATTCATTTCCATCTCTGTAGACTCACCAAAAGGAAAACAGAGTTAACAAATCCACTTTCTGAATAGCATTAGGTGTTCTGGACAGTGCCAGAGCCTTCAATATCAAAGGACATTAAAAACGCCTCAAAACCAGCATAGATACCTATTATGCAGCTTTATCAGCTTTTGTCGACCATAAATTGATCTGAATGTATCTCATGATGTTGACTTACATAGTAGTGTTCACCATGCTCTCTCTTTCTGAAACACCTGATGGTACTTCTCTATGGAGGAGTCGACTATTAAACAACTTGAACTCTTTTTGCCATACTTTGGACAGAATTGTTTGACTTGTGTAGATTTTTGTCATTTAGAAAACAATATTCTTTAAATACTAATTTTAATCACCATTGTAGCAAACTGATTGTAAAAATGTAGAAGTCTCAAGAGATATGTATGCTAGCAACTTGTTAAGATATAATAATCACATCTCACATCCATACAGGAAATGACAAAAGACAGCCTAGCAACTCACTAATAAAGCACTCTGGGAATTCAACTCAGCCACTAACAGAATCTTAGAAAATCTGTTAAATTTCCATACTATATTTTCTAATGTTTGATATTGTCAATATAGAAAGCTATAGATGCTAATCCCAATATTCAAACTTATGGAAACTTGTATACCACGAGGGTGTAGCCTAGTGGAGACAAATGTATCACTTTTAAAACAATACTCAAGAAGTATCTTTTTCTTTCAATCTTATCAACAAATCCACTCATTTCTCAACTTGAATTGTGCTATACAGGGGCTTATCTAGAAAACTCCTGAGGAAGGGGCTAAAAATTATGTGTCTCCTCGAGGTGAGGCCCAAAATCCTGGCCAGGTTTCTGATGGCTGCCAGACTTGATATGTGTAATGAAAGCAGATTGAACAAGGGATATAAGTGAAAAAAGAAAGGTAACTTACCTCTTGTGGTGGAATATCAAAAGATATAGTTCTTAAATCACATTTTGTATATTGTTCAATACATGGCAATACAAAAAATATACCTGAAATATAGGTGAATAGAAAAAATGTGTATATCACAAGGTGAAATATGACTTCAAAGATTTCAAAGATCAATGCCAAATTCTGACATCATCAAGAATGCAGACATGAGTCTAATTTTGTGGATTATTCAATAAAAGAAAAGATTGACAGTAAATCATCTTTAAAAAAAATGGCGCTTTGTCACATCCACATAATAGTAACTAGTAATATATCAAAAAATCTGACAACAACCTGACAATATTCAATAAACATGTTTATAATTAGTTATGTAAACTCTGATAGAGATACACAACATCAGGCCACATATTCTTGAAACAATCCTAGCCCTAGGATATCTTAAAGTTAAAAAGCCCCTGCGATATCCTAGCACTAAGATCGTTTCATGAATACGATGCCAGTTGTACATCGGTAATTTTAGTAGACCTCAAATTAAATAGTCATAATCAACTAAATCATACCTGGTCCCTTGGCCCCTCCTGAGACTAGTCGTCCTAGTCTAAATATAACAGCTCTTTCATATTCTTGAACAACCTGTAATATTAATATACATTTCTTATACTTTCAGCAACATTAGTGTACAGCATTCCCTTAACTGGGGTATTTTCTAAAACCATTTGGTGAAATGGTACTTGATGTAGTTGTAATAAGCCCAGGATGCAAAAAGCAAAGTCATAAAATATCAATGGTTTAAAGGGACAGTTTGTTTTCCATCAACAACCAAAAAACATAGTGAGTCTAAAGTGCTTAAATGTATATGTTTTAGATTTTTTTAATCTACAAGATAAGGTAAGAAACACATGTCTTTAGAATTTTGGTGTATAATTTGAATTAGTTTTCCTACCTACATGTACATCAGATTGTCCCTTTAAAGATATACTACCTCTAAGAATGACTACAAAATTGAAATTTTAAAACTTAGCCGAAATTAGTTTTTGTTCATCAGTGGACTTACAATTATATAATCTATAAGATTAGATTTAGATATATCGTCTTACATAGAAATTCTATTCTTTAGTTATGGCAACAGGTAAGTCCCATATACTCTTATTGAATAACTTTAAGATTTTTAATTTCATGTCCATTCTAGTAGGTAGTATTTAAGTTTACAGGAGTTAGTTTGAAAATCCATAGCTTTATTTTGGAATTCTTATTATTACATTGTTCTTCTGTTCAAAACAAAAAAATCAACATTTCTATTAAAATTTGTTTATTCCTGGCTTTTTAGACACCTATTCAAATTATCTACAATGTACATTATTTTTCAAATCATTTCAGAGGTAGGAATCCATCTTCAAAATTCAAAGTAACTTTTTTTGTTGATGTTGTAAATTAATCTACAATCTAAATTTAAAATAGGTGCGAGAAGTTATAGATAATCTTAGTATTTATAAATAGCTAGCTAGTAGAGATTGAACAGATCTATTTCTGGTTGCTAAGGAAATATTTATCATTATGAAATTGTCTGTCTGGTTTCAATAGTAGTCAGCAATAAATATTTATCTTAAAGCCAATATGGTACTTTTTTTGAAGTACTAACAGACTTCTGAAAAATTCAGTGGTTTCAGTCTGATTTTAACAGATCATCATTATCAATATTATTATATTAACAAATCAGAATCTATAAGTTACTGTTAAACCATGGAGACCACTAGTGGGTGAGGTCAAATGTTGAGTTACCATTGAGTCGAGTTAACTCAGGGTTAACTCGGGGTTAACCTGACCACTCAACTCGGGGTTAACCTGACCACTCAATTCGGGGTTAACCCAGAGACGCGGTTAACTTGTAGTTAACTCAATTTTCCCAGTTGAGTTGAGTTAACTCGGGGTTAACTTACCTCTGGATTTTCCCATTTCTAGTTTCGTTTTTCACACGTGTTTTTTCGCGCAATTTTGCAAACTTTGTGCTTCTTCAGGGGCTCGGTACTGCTTGCTGGACGTCGATCATGATTCTCGCCCCTCTCTTCCGCACCGACTACTTGAATAAATGGCACAAAAATCATCATGAAACCTTCACTTGACTTTTTCAACTCGATTTCAACTCGGGATTTGACCTGCACTTCAAGCTAACCACTCCGGTGTTAACTAACACCAACTGGAATTCACATTGATTTTGGGCTCCGAGAGTTGTTCATCCTGGTTGTATCGAGTACAGATATCATTTGCTGCTGAATTCTATTATTGACATGTTGATTCCTCTGCTCGAATTTTGGTGGAGAAAAACGATAGGTCGGGTTAACTCAACTCAAAAATCGCCTCAATCCCGAATTTCCATGTTAACCCCGAGTTGAACCCGGGGTTAACCCCTCGGGTAACTAACTCAAAATGGGATGTCAAATCTCAGGTTGAAATGGGGGTTGAGTCAATTAATTGGGGTTAATCCAATCCTAACTCAACATTTGACCTCACCCACTGTCATTAATTCAACTGACTGCAGAGATCATAGAGAAGCTTTATGTTAGACAGAAGCAGTATTTATTGACTGGGGACCATCTGAGCACTTTGGCTGCCCTTTAGGATTTTAGATGATACTAGTCGCAGTGGGGGGTCAGGAAATTTTCTAATCTAAGAAGGTGGAGCATGCATTTTACATGATTTGGCACCATGGCCCCCCTAACTGAAGCAGTTAAAATATACTGAAGTCAAGTAAAGTCACAAAATGACTTGCTAATGCTAAGGGCATCCAAGAATATTTTTCTGCCCGATCACATCAATTTAAATCACAATTTTAGCGTCTGATCAGGAAGGGGCCACACATAGCCAATATAATAGAGAGTTGATCAGTAAAAAATCGTCATCAACATGGGTGGGTAGGCTACACATGCAAATATTTGAGATATTTTAAATTTGTAGTGATCAGGAGGTAAAATACATTTATCTACCCCAGAATTACAAGTCTTACTGACCTAATACATCCAACCATGAGGATAGCAAACACTTTATTTATTTTACTTTTGAATATTCAACTTTGAAACAATTGAATGAGAAATGTTATATAATGATAATGTTCTCCACACTTAGCTAAGACTGTTTGATTGGATTGTACAAAAACTCAATATCTGATAAGAACAAGGTTTATACAAACAAAAGACCTTCCTGGCAAGGAAATTCCATCAAGTAAATTTAAAGGTCATCAAAGTCCAATTTTCCAAGTCAAGATCTGATATTGATTGAAGAAAAATTGGTAATAAGAGAGCAATTCAGTTCCTTCGATTTGAAAAATCTTCATAGAGTTTCAAGTTAGGTTACCCTTCAATTGTTTGATTTGAAATTTGTATCTTAAATAGGTTTTGATATAGGTGATGCCAAAACTGAGCTGTTTAAAAATTGTACCCACCTTTATACAAATACATAATGAGAATGGTATAGTTACAATAACAAAGAAATAGGACAAAATCGTCAAAATGATGGCACATCCTCCACTAGCTTCTTCATTTTCACTAGCTGAAAATACAAAATTTAGAAAATTAAAACCAAAACTTCAACATAAATTGAAAGAGACGTTCTATATCTACTACTTAAAAATTGTATTTAACAGTGAAGAAAGGCAATGCATAAATAATTGTTGAATCAAAACAAAAAAGATAACTTGCCAGGCAAGGTAATGGCAGCTTTGATTTTGAATAAAATTATTTTGCAGCACATTAACAATAACTTACATTAACTTTTTGGGGTGAATATATCAACAAGTTTTATCAAAATCCAGCAAAAATTATACGTTTTAGTGTTTCAACTAAAAATTTAAAGCGTTTTCAAGAACAAGGCCAATAACTCATACTAAATATTTTTCAATTTTCTGGGTTTTAAAAGGGTACATCTTTGGATGATTATAAACACTCACACCAAGTTTTGTCAAAATCTGTCAAGAATTGTCCCTTCTAGAGTGTTTACAAGCAATTGTGAACTGACAGCAAAACGGACATGGGTGACAACATTATACACCCCTCAATTCATGTGGGTGAATAAAAAGCAATCCACAAATTCATTTTATCTAATAGGTGTTGGCATTGAAATTATGTTAAATTGGGATGTTAGGTAGACAAATAATAGATTTTTACAAATTCTTATATAAAATAATTACATTTGGCAGATGAGTAACAATCAATGGTAAAGAACTATGGACTGTTTAGTATTGAAATAGCTAATTCCATTTTATCACACAACAGTTCTGTTCTAAGGTACAGGTTCATAAAATTGATATAAACTCGTAGCACAGGTTAATAACTATGCAAATTAGGTCATGTATTCATGCACCATGTAAACAAAACAACATGGGATTCTTGATGACTACGTTAGCAGCTAAAGGGCATGAAATTGTTCCAAATAACATAACTTTGATCAAAAATTTCAATTGAGTGAAAACATGGTTGTTTTTACCAAGATCTATTTTGTTACACTCAAGGACATTTTGCAGTTAGGTGTAAAAAGTGAAGGCTTTTTATAGGCAAAGTGCAAGGAATTTAAGGAAAATATGCATTTATTGATAGGTAAGTGATAAATAAAATCTTTGACACCTGCCAGGACTCGGGTAATAGTAAATCTGGCAACTCATTTCATAATTTTCATGACATAAGCACTCATTTAAGATCCTCTATGTATCATTTTCTACATGGTCATTAGGTCCTATAACTGAATTCTCAATACACACTGAACCTTTATGTTTGTTAAATGCTGCCCTACACCACATGGGAGTGGATAAACAACCAATCAGATTCAATAAACAATGTAGACTTGATCAATTACAAATATACAAGGCCAAAGTTCCAGGCCATCTTTCGGCACAGCTTTTACTTGGCAATAATTGAACATATTTTGAAGAACAGTGGCAATTAATTAGATCGATTTTTTTCTACTTTTTGATTTAAGGTATATTTTATGGTTATAATAAGCACTTGCAAAATAGTCCATATCAGTCAAGAATTGTGTTTACGAGCTAAAAATTTCAAGCAGTTTCAAGAACTAGGGCAAAAAAATCATATTGAATATTTTCAGTAGGGCTCATCCTTGGGTGACAATAAACCAAGTTTGGTCAAAATATGTAAAGAATTGGATGTTTAGGGGCAATTGTGGACAGATGGACTCCAGGACAATAAATATAATGACTAGAAAATGATATCTAGGACATGTATAGGAAATAAATTAATCCAGGTTAAGAGTTCAACTTCCTTTCTACATGTTTACTTATATATCAAGATAAAGGGAAATTCACACTTTTTAAGAATCAGCCCAGATAAATTTTATAAAGGTGGGGGTACACAAACAAGAGTTTCACCTACTGGCTGCAGGACACAAGAAGACAAAAAATTCCAGTCTGTCATTTTCCACCATGTCGATAATCACTTGCGGAACCAGCAATTGAAAGGAAAATAAATCTGATCAGTTGATGATCAGGCTCTGACAAAAAAACAATCAGTGACAAATATCAAACATTTTTGATATGATAAATCCTGTCAGCAATAAGATAATCTTGTCATGGGCACACACAAAATTTTACTTAAAACGGCAACAAAAATCTCTGACCAACACTGCTTGTGTGACTCCATCATTAGAATAAACATTTTCATTCAATACAATTTAAACTTTCAAAGTTTGTAAGTCAAATTTGTACTTAAATTATCATTTTCCTGTTTATTTTTGTGTATAAGTTTTGATCTAATACTAGGTGCTGACAATAATATCTAACCTATTAACATCCTTTATTTTTCATTACATCATTATTTTTACAAAGACAATGCACAAGAAATATTAAAGTAGAATTGTCTGAAAGTTGATAAAACTTATTTACATTGTGTTAGTTGATTAACCCTTTAGGTCTACTGATGGAAAAGAACATCTATACACTCAACTGGAAATATCTTCATCTGTTTGGGTTGGAGCCCCGTTACAATAGTGAATTGGTGCTGATGCTGAGGCTAAGATTATGTGTCCGAGGGTGGGCGAGCATAACACGTCTCCTCGAACCAATGGATGAAAGCCATGAAGTTTTGAAGAACTAGAAGCCAGGAGAACGTATTTCTGACAATTCTTAGGCTCCAAAATTACCATCAAAACATGCATTTTTTTGTTTTTGTATGAAGCTTAACCTTCATAAAAAATTAGTTCTGACCACTTCAAAATTCAGTCGAGATTCCAAACTCCCATGGGAAATTCCAAAATAGGCCGCTAAATTTATGATGTAATATTTACATTTCTACTATCACTCCCTTCAATAAACAAGATAGCCAAACCGGTGTTTATTTTCCAATAACTGTAGTTTGTCACGTGACAATAAGGCATATGAACACATCGAAAATGAAAACAAGGATTGACCCAAGTTTTTTTACCTAGAGTCTAATCTAATTTTACAATTTATTTAAATTTACAATTGTTGTTAATATTTCAATGGAATATTAAATATTTGATAATTCTATCATCCAAATATGACTGTCTATTTATAGAACTATATTGTTAGGGGCGGGTCGGTGAACTTGATTGACAGATATCGGTGAATTAATCAACAACGGTTTCAACAACAATTAAAAAATAGAACATTTTAGCTATTTTATCACAAAAGATAAACCAATGTAAATATAAGGAATGAATGTGGATCTTGTTGCGAAGCGGATCATTTGTCTTGTCACATGATAAACCAGCCTTTATTTCCCCATAACGATAACAAGATCCACATTCATTCCTTAAATAAATATAATGCACATTTAACTACTACACTCATATTATATCTATGTGTTTTCAATATTACACAAAGGAACTGAGGAATAAATACATAATATGAATATACTCAGGAAATGTAAAAAGACCAATCTCTGTTGAACTGAAATAGATTGTGAGAGGGGTCAATTGCTGGGGCTTAATTCTCAATTGCCAAGGCCCAGCCCCTGTAGACACCACCCTAAAATTGAGGCTTTAAAGAAGTAATAGAGAATTGCCTACTGCAGAAATCAAACAATAACAGCTTTGTTCCATAATGTCTTACAACAAATAATGTAAAAGTTGACAAAAGTTTTTGCCCCAATTTCTTTTTATAGCTATATATGTTTAATTCTAAACTCAAGTTTTGATAGGCCATCATGAATATACAATATACAACAAATGTCCGGTATCAACCAAAATTAAAGATTCGTGTGGTGACCATCGTTACAGATCTGATTTAGAGAAAGGAAGATCAGGGTTCAAGTTAGGGGGTATGTATCGCAAACTGAAAACAACCCCTTTTATATTTTCTATGATTATCCAAAGTTCAAATTTATCTGAACGATCTGCGAATCAAATCAAATTGTATAATTTTTTGAAAATAGAAATATACTGCAACTTTAAGCTAATATACAATTAACTTGATTAGCCAAAACAGAAATTTGATTTGATACATTGCTAATCTAATATTTCAATATCAATTGAACCCTGAGGAACATAGCAACACATTGTGTGGACACTTTCAAATGACAGTCTGTAGAATGAGTATGAGGTGGTTCAGGTCTATTTCAACACCTATACTTGATTTGTGCTAAATCACACAATCAAATCTAAATCAATAACCTTCATTCTTCATTATATTAACAGTTCTGACAGATTTACTAAAGGATGAATCAACAATCAGAGTGGTTAGAAGATCATTGTTGTTAGAATATGTTTGAAATGAAACACAAACCAAATCAAACCAAACAGGTGACTTGTGATAAGCCTATTGCAAGAAACAGATAACATCAGCATTTAATAACATTGTGGCTTGTGAAATGACTAATTTATTGTCACAATGTTTTTAATGTTTTGTTGGAAAGTTGAAGTCATATCTAACCTTACATGAAATGTTTTAGTACTTTGTAACTGAAAAGTTACATCTGATTGAGGACAACTATAAGGAATAATCATCAGAGATAGAGAGTCATAGTGTAGTTTATTGTGTTTCTATTACATTTAAAAACATTCACAGGCCAACAGCTGAGATTATCATCCACAGAGAGATCTTCAAACCATCCTAGGGTCAAAATGGGTCAAATAAATGAGTAAAAGTTGAGTACCGAAATGTGATATAGTTTTTGACATTAGGAAGAGGAAATCAAAGTTCAAGATGTAGCGCAAGGATATTATGCACTAAGTGCAGATGCTGACAATAATGAACTAAAAGCTGTTGAGAATGAATTTTTTTGAGTGACCCAGAGGAGTTCTTTCTGTCAGAGATTGTGAAGCTTAGAAGTGTATCTTTAGGAAAGATGATTATGTTGAAAAGTATACCAAAGATTTCAACTGTGAGTTGTGAACATTATAACTGATTATCTAACCTCAAAAATACCTCTTTCTTGGTGTAAGGAATGATAGGTCAAATGATTTGTGAATTATTCTTTTAAACGTCACAAGAGAAAAGAAGCAGAGTTCATGACATGAAATTGAAAAGTGCAGTTCCAACCTGGACATCCTAAAATATCCTTTAAGCCACTGCAATAAGTTGTAGCCTGTCTCACTCGCTAATACCAATTTAAGATGAAGAAAACCTGGCAAAAATATTGACACTAAATAGACCAGACATTCAAAACTAGACATGAACAAATAGCAAATACAGAAGAAAACCAGTAGACTAGGCTCAAAACAACTATTTAATTCATCCTCATTCCTATTTTTTACCTGTTCTATCCGCACTGCCCGTATTCTATATTATCAATAGTGAAGTAGGAATGTATAAACAGAAGTAATAATGCTGTATATATCACACTTGTACACACAAAATTCAGTAGTGCATATCAGTGAGAACGCCAGAGTTAGCGTAGTTCCATGGAATTAAGAACCTGTAAACTACCTGTTTAAAATTGAATATTATACAACATACTGCTATGAGATACAATGTATACACGATATCATCATTCTTGTTAACTTCAATAATACGAAATAAAACATCGGTGATTATCAACCATAATGTTCATAATGCTATGGTTTTCGCAAGCTTACCTCCGAAAACGATATCCTGATCAATCGCGCTTTGCTTTCTATCAGCCATCATACGTGGTTATCGTTCAGGTTCCACAAGAACAGTCGTTCATGCACAATATTAGAACTATAATACTTTCTTAAGGTTCAGTAAATGAATTCGTCTGCTCTAGTTGAAAAATGAAAACAAGGCCGAGTCCATTTCATATCACAAGGGATGAATGAGGATATAAAGAATTAGTTGCCACAACAGTATAATTCAATAAACAACGCACGATGATATGAAATTACGAAACTCTAGAATTACGCAATTTTTTAAACGACATTTAATAGAATGTATTTGCATTGTTATGATATGTAGATTTAAATAGATCAAGCTTTTTTCATTCTGTTCAATGAATAAATCAATAAGTCCTAATTATCAAAGATATCGTAATTGTACAACATTTTGTCACTCCCCAATAGTACCCTATTATATACTTGTTACGAAATCATATTGGCTCATTTCCCGAAAAATCATGCAGGCTCGTAGCCAGACTTGATAGTTCGGAGAATGGAATTGGGTCGAATCAGAAATTTCCGGTTAGGGGAGGTGTAGCTGCCCGCACTCTTAGCCTCCCTGTAGTTATGGGCCTGAGATCATGTTATAATAAATCAAACTTGTAAGCAAATTAAGGTGTCACAAACACAAGAAATCATAAACCAAAGTAAGTAGATATGACAAAATAACACGAGCTTATTAACGACAGTAAGTTACAATTTAGAAGATCAATGAGTTACAATTAATAGGAAGACTACAAATTGGGATTATAGTGCCAAAATAATGTGACCAATTTACCGTGTAAACCAAATTAATGTGACCAATGTTCCTTGTAACCAAATTAATGTGACCAATGTTCTTTGTAACCAAATTAATTTGACCAATTTACCTTGTAACCAAATTAATGTGACCAATTTACCTTGTAACCAAATTAATGTGACCAATGTTCTTTGTAACCAAATTAATGTGACCAATGTTCTTTGTAACCAAATTAATGTGACCAATTTACCTTGTGACCAAATTAATGAGACCAATGTTCTTTGTAACCAAATTAATGTGACCAATGTTCTTTGTAACCAAATTAATGTGACCAATTTACCTTGTGACCAAATTAATGTGACCAATTTACCGTGTAAACCAAATTAATGTGACCAATTTACCTTGTAAACCAAATTAATGAGACCAATTTACCTTGTAAACCAAATTAATGTGACCAATGTTCATTGTAACCAAATTAATGTGACCAATTTACCTTGTAACCAAATTAATGTGACCAATGTTCCTTGTAAATTAAATTAATGTGACCAATTTACCTTATAACCAAAATAATGTGACCAATTTACCGTGTAAACCAAACTTTACCTGGTGTTATGAAATTTTAGTGACCGATGTGGACGGGTCTTTAAAAAATGTTTCTAGGCGATTTACAGACAACGAGAACACCTTTTTAGGTTGGTTTCGATGTGTGATATTATTCAAATTATGTTCATTTCTAATAAATCTCTAAGAAAGCACAACAGAACCTCAGCACTCTCAACAACATGATGATGGAGTCCAGTATCAATAGCGCAACAATCTACGAAGAAGAATTCGAACCAGTTGATAATCTTCATTGGTCTTCAGAAACTGCAAACAGCATTTATTTGTTTTGGATACACCTGCCCCTTTCAAGCAAATATAATATTCTTAGACAGTTTGTCAATATAGTAACCATGGTACGATGCTGTCAATATTTTCTTAACATTTCGCAAGTGCGACTTGCGAAATAAATCAGACCAGAATTACTCAACAAATTCGATATATCAATATATAATATCTAAGGTTTTGTTTTGTCAGTCGCAGTTATCTATAATTAATAATAATAATATTCTTGCCGATTTAGTCAAAACTAGTTATCTCAAACAGAAACAATATGACTATCTGTCTGCCAAACCTGATTGTCGCGAGAGACATTTGTACACTTTGCCTAAAATCCATAAGAATCCAACCAAGGAGTGGTTTATCTCGAATAAAATCCCTAAAGGCCGCCCGATTATATCTGACTGTGGTAGTGAGTCATATGCAGTGTCAGAATACATTGATCATTTCTTACTACCTCTAGCATGCCAACATCGCGCCTACCTTAAAGACACAACCGATTTTGTCAATAAAATAAAAAATCTTCGAGTTCCCTCTAATGCTATTTTAATTTCTATCGACGTTTCTTCTATGTATACCAATATCGATAACACGGCAGTTCGTAAAGCTTTTAATAGAAACCCAGATCCAAACAGACCCGACGATGCAATTCTACAGCTTTTAGAGATTTGTCTTAGTCGAAACGATTTCACATTTAATGGTAAAACATATTTACAAACTTCAGGGACAGCAATGGGCAAACGATTCGCCCCTTCGTTCGCAAACCTTTTCATGGCAGAGTGGGAACGTGAGGTGTTGCCCCTCTGTCCATTTGACCCACTTTTTTACGGACGCTTTTTGGATGACATTTTTATGGTTTGGACTTATTCTATCGAACAGTTTTGGGAATTCTTTGAAATTCTCAACAACCACCATCCTTCTATCAAACTAACCGCAAACGTGAGTGACAAAAGCATAGACTTTCTCGATACCACAGTCTTTAAGGGAGATTCCATAGCAGAAACAAATAAACTGGATATTAAAGTGTATTTCAAAGAAACTGATACTCATCAACTCTTGCACAAGAGCTCCTTTCACCCAAAACATACCTTTTCTGGTATAATTAAGTCACAAGTTTTACGATTTCATCGAATTTGTACAAGATCTACAAGATGATTTCAACCAAGCCTGTACGATTGTTTTCTCAAAACTGAAAGAGCGTGGGTACTCTAAACGATTTTTACGAAACATAAAAAATTCCACCTTAGCACAGATAGCAGCTAAAAACAGACTTTATGTCGAAGTACCTCCAGGTTTAAGAAGTGCTCCATGTTTGTCCAGTAGATGCAAAACATGTCCCTTTATATCAGAAACTCATTATTTTGTAAGCAACTCTACGAATAAAAGGTACCCGATCCAGGAACATCTAACATGTGAACATTCGAATGTAATATATTTAATTTCATGCAAGAAATGCCCCAAACAATATGTAGGAGAAACTAAGAATAATTTACGAACTCGCTTTAATGCTCATAGGTCAGACATCAAATTAAAGAAAGACAAGCCTGTTTCTAATCATTTCAACCTCGACGACCATTCAATAGACGATCTCACCCTAATCCCAATTGAGCGTATTGAAATTGACTTGCCCGAAGATGAAACTACCAAATTCCGTCAATCTAGGGAGGCCCATTGGATTGAGACATTGAATACAGCAAGACCTATAGGACTAAATATTCATCATAATGTAGGCATAGCACCCTTTGTTGTCCCGTTTGATACAACCAGCAATCGAGCAAGCAAGATAGTTCATGCCCACTATAAGAGCCTTCAAGAGAAATTCCCCCATGTCTATAAGCAGAAAATGATAGTTGCATATTCAAAAAATAAGAACTTAAATGATAATATTGTTCATAGTAAACTAAAAACAATCAGTACATAACAGATACTATACTTCTCGCCCATCGGGCGAGTTATTTTTTCTAATTTCAGATCAGAATAAGAACAGAAGAAAACCCAATATCAAGACCCTTTATCCTAATTTCTAAATAAAGTGTCTGCTCCACCCCAGGCCTGTACATTTGGGAGAATCAAACCCTCCCTTCCCCGAAATCAAATTTTTGAAAATCCAGTTAAATGTGTCCCTTATCTGAAGTAAAGTTTTAAGCAAAAAGTTACCAGGGATAAGACATGAAACAACTGTTAACTAGGGTGAATCAGGTAAATCTCTGGTAAAACAAATTTGAACTAGGATGAACCAGATAGATTTTAGAAACAGTGTTAGTTTGATATATTTATGGACAATGCTGATAATAGTAGGCCTAGTGTTGAATTGTTTAGTAAATATTTGGAAAAATCTTCGATCATGATGCCACAGTTAACTTTCTGTATGAAATCCTGTAGAGTTGTACTGTAAACCGTGATTACGTGTGTTCGTACAATGTTAATAGTCTTCAGAAGTACTTTCTTTTCCGATTTCTTTAGATGTCTTTTCTATATATGGCAGTGTCTCAAGAAAAGACGACTTGTCTATTTAACTTCCATAGTTTGGACACACGTGGATTTGAAGGCTTAATTTCGACGGTGAGCTGACACTATTACTGATTGGCTTAGCTAAAACTTCCCGTTTCTGAGACTAAGGTATGATTGGTCGAAATAATGGTGCATCTGCCCCTTTAATAATCCATATTTATGGCTTTCATCGTTTAATATTTCCATGTCAACCACAGATGTTTTATTGAATTTATTGACCTACTTACAAACATGGTACAATAAACGCCAAATCGTTGAGCAGGACAATGCATTTAGAAAAAAATATTTTAATGGATTTCCTGAAGGATAACGTTGTGAAGGAGGCGCTCACAATTCCAATTTTTTTAAGGGGGGCTTCAACTATAGCGACTCAACAAGTCATATAAAGGGGGCCCCCTCCAACTACGGGCCTGGTCATGGGTTAGAAAAATACATAAACTTTAATTTTTCGCCAATTCAGACAACTATTTTTGTGAATATATTTTTGATGGATTCCTAACTTTTATTCTATTGAAATTTCTTGAATAAAGCCTGCATGATATGGACGGTGAAATCTATATTTCGAATGTTCAATAACTGATTCGTTTTGCAAATGTCAGCCACCATCAACACTTTTTGAAACTTACAGTTTTCCTGTAACACCCTTTGTTCCTGCAATTCTCCGGTTTCTTCAGTTACGTTACGTGGCATGCTATACGGTTTAGTTTTAGAATAAAGGGAAAGAACTCGTGTATGTGGATAGACAATATTTCAGACAATCCATGTTGTACAATGTTAAGTATTAGGCTATGTCGTAACGTTTGGATTTTATGTGTACAGAACTCGTACAGCTCACATATATTCAGTACTGAAGATAATATTGCTCGACTTTTTGGGTTTTTTCTCACGTGACTTACATCAAATACCTAGCCATCAGCATACGTAAAAATTAATGCTGCATATGGCTTTGTTAAGTGCGGATATATCTCCATAAAACAGGGTCAACTTTTGCTTACCCCTACTCCAGACGACAATTGTCAAAATAGCTATCAGAGCTTGGAATAGAGGCAGATACATGGGACTAGGCTTTTTTAAGACATGCATATCATAGCATTATTTACATTAGAACCTATTTCAGAATATTATCTCGCTAACCTGAGGGTCCAGGGTTCAATCCCGGCATAGGTCGAGATAATACCTTCTGATTTGTCAGTGATGCAGATATTAAGATGGACTGGCATGGAAAAAGCGTCTAGTCATTCGGATGGGACAATAAACCGATCCCTCGACAGTTGGAAATCGAAAAAGAGCAGACTAGTGCCGCTGTCATGGCAAAATTTCCCTCATTGCACCCTGCATGGCGTTGCCCGTCTTCATTAGCCCACATTGTGCAGAAAAGTAGGACGTAAAACTCCATACATTTCATTTAATTTATTTCAGAATATTTATTCTGCATAAACATTGGATAGATTGTTTTTTGAGTAGGTCCATTGATTCAATTCAATTTTATTTACTAAGCTAAAACCTCGATTAAATCATTATCATTAAATGAATATAGTTGCTATTGACAACGTTAATGAATCTAAACACTGTTTTGTTAAATGATACAGCTAAATATTATGAAGGACGATTTCCCTTTCCCTTCGCTGATATGACCTACTGGTAGCCAATCTAATTAAAAATAAATTACAATTTCTATTAGATTGACAAATCAACAAATTCCTACACTACTAAATACAGCGAAAAATACATTGAATGTGTGTCCAATTGGTTAAGTCTTTATTTTCGAGAGCTGTGATTGGCTGTATTCGCTTGCGCACAATCCAATCAAATCATTATAAAAGAAAGTTGACTTTTGTAGTCTAGGTATAAGACGAAGTTCGAAATAGCTTGACATTGTGAATTGAGATAGTCCTCAATTGCATAATTTGTATAAAACAGTTTTGAAAGAATTTTTCGTTTGTCACATCATTACAACACAGCCCTGACATTTAGCATGATCTGAGAACTGACAGCGAATAAACGACCCTTTTCAGTGTTAGCACCTACACTATTTGGCATTAACGACCATAACATTTATGCAGCCAGTGCCATAACTTGAGGCAAATATCGTTTTCGATCTCTTAGCAATAGCATACTTCTGAATGAGGGATTAAAGGTCATTAAAGCCTTAAACGGATACAGTATATCCTTAAAATTAATGAATGCATGGAAGAGATTTGTTGATTTATTAAGAGAATAGATATTATCTATAAATTGACATTAACAAGCGCTAGTTAATAGCCTTCGTTTATCTTGATGATCGTTTTACAAACCAACAAACCTGACATAAAAATCATAGAATTATCATTGATAATCTCTGATTGTAGCATTTGTTTTCCCCGTTATACGACAAAACTGATGAAATAAATAAATCATTTTAATACTATACATCTAAACTGATGAATAGCTCTCATTGATATCATTAGTTTTTAACAAATTCCTTACAATTTGTGAAGTTTGCGCAAAACTTGCAGCAGGGCGATCGCAAAGCTAATGTTGCAAACCTTAACGCTAGGTTTGTTTTCACAAGATAAACTTAGTTTTGTCAAAACTACTTTATAACTAATGTCATTTATCAATATTTCCCTCAGATATAGGTTTATTTTGATTCAAAACGCAAGGTTTAGCCCAATCATTGAGTTCTCTTCTTCTCTTGAGGTTTGCTAATTTGGTCAAATGATATGTAAAACTAAGCACCCGTTTCCAGACGCTTCACACCACCATCTAATACCATTATTGGTAATAAGTATCGATTCCTTGGAATTCCAATTTATTCTCTACAGTATTCAAGTAAATTTATCACACACGCATTAGGTACCAGAATTTTCCTACGGGTCCATTGCATCTCGATTTTAATATAGGCTACTAATGCATATATTAATGACAGTTCAGCACAAATTCAGCGTTATCGCAGGCCCAATTTAATTTTTCGTTTGGATGATATGATTGTAAGCTTACATGAAGAGAATAGTTTTTACTGCCTGTAAACGTAATAATAGTTACAGATGCCAACTTATTTCGTCGAAACTCACCAAACAAGCAGTATTATAATAATAATAATACAATATTCATTTTACAAGTGGTCATTACACCAATGTGACAGGACAGGAGATGTAGGACATATTTTACTATGTATAGGGACCATGTTACGGCTAATAAATGAAAATAGATGCAGTAACAGTGTCCGGTGCGGTATTATCGATACAGAAGTACAGTTCTTCTATAGAGGAGCATGTTCTGTAACACCCAATACTAATACCCTTGGTTTCAGGGTAACTGTTATTACACTTACCCTTGGTGTGTAGAGTAAGTGTTATAGTTATTACTCTAACCCTTAGTGTACAGAGTAAGTGTTCAAGTATTTACACCAACGTTTGGCATGAAAAGTAAGTGTTATTACACAGTCAGTGTTGTGTACGTGTTCTATTTATTACACTAGTCGGCGTAGAGTAATTATTGCATTTATTAAACTAGTGTGATCTTTGAATTGCATTTAGTAAAGGTGTTGGATATAATGAAAAAATTCTTATGGATTACAATTACTAACTTTATTTGAGTTAAGTTAGTAAATGTAATCCATAAGAATTTTTAGTGTAATTATAGTGTAAGTGTTGTATTTATTAGACTAGTTAGTTTAAAGTATGTATTGTATTTATTGCATTAGTCAGTGTAGAGTAAGGAATGTATTTATTACACTAGTCAGTGCATAGTAAGTGTTGTATTTATTACACTAATCAGTGTATAATAAAAATATTTCATTTATTACACAACTCAGTGTAGAGCAAGTGTTGTATTTATTACACTAGTGGGGGTAGAGTAAGTGTTGTATTCATTACACAGGTCAGTGTAAAGTAAGTATTGTGTTAATTACAGTAGTCAGTGAAGAGTGGGTGTTGTATATATTATAATAGTTAGTTTAAAGTAAGTATTTATTACACGAGTCAGTTCAAAGTTAGAGGTGTATTTATTAAACTATTCAGTGTAAAGTATGTGTAGAGTAAGTGTTATAGTTATTACACTAACCCTTGGGGTGTATAATAAATTTCATAGTTTTAATACACTTACTCTTGTTTGAAAAATAAGTGTTACAGAGTTATTACACTAGTCAGTGTCGGTATAAGTGTTGAAATTATTACACTAGCCAGTGTCGGTGTAAGGTAAGTGTTGCATTTATTACAATAGACATTGTTGAGTAAGTATTGTATTTATTACATTAGTCGGTGTAAAGTTAGTATTGTATTTATTACAGTAGTCAGTGTAGAGCAAGTGTTGTATTTATTACACTAGTTGGTGTAGAGTAAGTATTGCATTTATTACACTAGTCAGCTTAATAGTTATTGTTGAGTAAATATTATATTTATTACATTAGTCAGTGTAGAGAAAGTATGTATTTATAACAGTAGTCAGTGTAAAGTAAGTATTGCATTTATTACAGTAGTCAGTGTAAAGTAAGCATTGTATTTATTACACTAGTTAGTGTAGTGTAAGGAATGTATTTATAACAATAGTCAGTGTAAAGTAAGTATTGCATTTATTACAGCAGTCAGTGTAAAGTAAGTATTATATGTATTATGATAGTCAGTGTAAAGTAAGTATTGTATTTATTACACTAGTAAGTGTAGTGTAAGGAATGTATTTATAACAGTAGTCAGTGTAGAGTAAGTATTGCATTTATTACAGTAGTCAGTGTAAAGTAAGTATTATATTTATTACATTAGTTAGTGTAGTGTAAGGAATGTATTTATAACAGTAGTCAGTGTAAAGTAAGTATTGCATTTATTACAGTAGTCAGTGTAAAGTAAGTATTATATTTATTACATTAGTTAGTGTAGTGTAAGGACTGTATTTATTACAGTAGTCAGTGTAGAGTAAGTGTTGTATTTATTACACTAGTGGGGTAGAGTTAGTAATGTATTATACCAGTAGTCAGTGTAAAGTAAGTATTGTATAATTTATTACATCAGTCAATGTAGAGTAAGGAATGTATTTATAACAGTAGTCAGTGTAGAGTAAGTGTTGTATGTATTACAATAGTGGGGGTCGAGTAAGTAATGAATTTATAACAGTAGTCAGTGTAAAGTAAGTATTGTATTTATAACGGTATTCAGTGTAGAGTAAATATTATATTTATTACACTAGTGGGGGTAGGGTAAGTATTGCATTTATAACACTAGTCAGTGTTGTACTTATTACACTAGTCAGTGTAAAGTGTTTTTTTATTTATCACACTAGTCAGTGTAAAGTGTTTTTTTATTTATCACACTAGTCAGTGTAAAGTAAGTGATGTATTATAGTTGTTACTCTGGCAGCTGGTATTCTGTGTCAATTTTGCAGTAGGTGTTTCAAAATCAAATCAATTATCAGAACATCTTGTACAGAAATAGAAATTAAATCTCAAATGCATGCTGCGTGGAAATGCGTTGTAGTTCAAACGGAGAATGGATTTCGGTAGGGTGCTGTTCTATTGTTGTGGCCCTTGCGCCTGTTAGGAGTCAACGTTTTACCAAGTTGTCAACGTAAAAAAAGCAAGGTAAATTATGGAAATATATAGTTGCTATACCAAATCATATTAACGATATGATACAGCAAGAAAACAAATCACAAAATAAATAACTTACCGCCGATAACACCTTCCATATCATGAGGAGCTCGAGAATTCGTCGACTGCCGCTTCGACACCTCGACGTCGTAATCGTAGGTCACTGGTTCTGGAACGTCTTTCTCCGACATTTTCGTTATGTTTTGCTTAGAATTTCCGGGCCCGTATTCAGAATTAGGTTCCAAGGGAAAATGTCCGTCTCTCAGTTCAGGATCGGGAGATATTCGATTTGACATTTATTATGGCTATGGTTTTGCTCGTGCCTCTCTTCAATTTACACACGCATAAATAATAAACGGATATTGGAGTTGACGAACAAAGTGTCACTTAGTGAGTTTAAACTTGGTTTTAATAGCTAGATTACTTGTGGACCGACCTTTTAAATTGCTTACTGGTATCATCGCAACTAACACATCAAAAATCAGTCGGAATATAATCAATAGTATTGCTTTGTTTACCTTAACCACCAATAAAATAGTTAGTAATACACGTTGCCTGGCTCTGTACACTATTTTTAGTATCAAGTAGAAACTGGTATAATTCCGTAGGCAATATTTCAAAATAATGAAATGTTATCAAGTATCTCATGATAGTATTTCGCAATAGTAGGTCCTCATTGACTAAAAACCCAAATTGTTTACATAATTAGCCCCGATGTCGTTTTAAGGGTAACAAATACAATGTTGAAATCGACTTTCAAGTCACATGATTAAAAGAAATTGCCAAGATTTCCTCACTGAGAGGTATAATTAGTCGCCAAGCCCTATTTGTTGTTTTGAAACAGCCTTATATCCAGCTAGGGACTAGGAATCTGTTATCAAAGATTTCTTATATAAACCCAGAAAGGTAGATTTGATCGTCTGCACGTTTGAGTTTAGGCTGGAATTTCAAAATGTCCTCTAAAGACGGAGTTATTTTCAATGCTGAAGGCACCGGTAAGTAGGCAAGATTATTTTCATTGTCATGTATAAGCTATATTATTAAGTGGTACAAATACTGATTCGTTGTTAGGTTTGTTATCCGACCACTACAAATATTCAATATAAAATTTTCAAATGCTTGCCAGGCATTTGTTTTTAAATGTCTCGGGGTCTATAGACATAAAAATAAAAGATTTCGTAATTTTATGCTTAAAATCCTCCAAAACTTATTTCCAAAAGAAATTTTATGGTTGTTATATGTCCAGTATGACAGTCAATATGAGCAGGGAGTCAATATGAAGTGAAATATAAGGGAGATGATCATTGTAGTAGGGGGTCAATATGATGGGGCTGGTGGTCAATATGAAAAAGGGGTCAATATGAAATGAAAGGGGTCAATATGACAGGGGTTAATACAACATGGGAAAATGTGAAATTAAATGAGGGGTCACTATGAGAAGGGGTCAATATAAAGGGGAGGGAGTCAATAGGAAATGAAATGAGGGGTCAATATAAAAAGAAATGAGCGGTCAATATAACAGGGAGTCAATATGAAGTGAGATGTCCTTTATGATAGAGAGATGTCCTATATGATAGTGAGATTTCCAATATGATAGTGAGATGTCCTATATAATAGTGAGATGCCCTATATGAAGTGAGATGTCCTATATGATAGTGAGATGTCCTATATGAAGTGAGATGTCCTATATGAAGTGACACGTCCTATATGATAGTGACATGTCTTATATGAAGTGACATGTCCTATATGAAGTGACATGTCCTATATGAAGTCACATGTCCTATATGATAGTGACATGTCTTATATGAAGTGACATGTCCTACATGAAGAAATGACATGTCCTATATGAAGTGACATGTCCTATATGATAGTGACACATAAATATGATAGTGACATGTCCCATATGAAGTGACATATCCTATATGCTAGTGAGATGTCCATTATGACAGAGGGTCAATATGAAGTGAGATATATGATAGTGAGATGTCCATTATGCTAGTGAGATGTCCATTATGACAGAGGGTCAATATGAAGTGAGATATATGATAGTGAGATGTCCATTATGCTAGTGAGATGTCGAATATGCTAGGGGTCAATATGAAGTGAGATATATGATAGTGAGATGTCCTATATGCTAGTGAGATGTCCAATATGCTAGGGGTCAATATGAAGTGAGATATATGATAGTGAGATGTCCTATATGCTAGTGAGATGTCCAATATGTGAGTGAGATGTCCTATAAGCTAGTGAGATGTCCTATCAGCTAGTGAGATGTCCATTATGACAGAGGGTCAATATGAAGTGAGATGTCCAATATGCTAGTGAGATGTCCAATATCAACATGAAATTAAATGTCCGATATGAAATGAGATGTCCATTATGACATAGGGTCAATATGAAATGAGATGTCCATTATGACATAGGGTCAATATGAAATGACATGTCCATTATGACATGGGGTCAATATGAAATGAGATGTCCATTATGACAGAGTGTAAATATGAAGTGAGATGTCCATTATGACAGAGGGTCAATATGAAGTGAAAAGGCCATTATGACAGAGGGTCAATATGAAGTGAAAAGGCCATTATGACAGAGAGTCAATATGAAGTGAGATGTCCATTATGACAGAGGGTCAATATGAAGTGAAAAGGCCATTATGACAGAGGGTCAATATGAAGTGAAAAGGCCATTATGACAGAGAGTCAATATGAAATGAAAAGTCCAATGTGACAATGAGATGAAGCTAGAGAAGGTTGTAGAAATAAGAGCCAAGGGGCTAAAAGAAGGCATAAGCAAGGGGCACATAGACGATCTATGTCACCGCCCACAAGGATAAACAAATCTCCAGTTGGTTATTTTTAGTCCATAATTGATGTATGATCAAGTGTTCCTTATCTTTTGACAAATTTGACTACTAGAGTTCTGAGAACAGGGCTGATCAGATCTGTAATATTCTGAACTTGTCTGATAAATACTCTTGTTGAGTGCTCATTACCTTTACCTGAAGGCTCATGTAATAATATTATCAAATTGATACCACTGTTGTTTTTACAATGTTGTCAGAATTAGTATTCTTGATAATGAGAACATTATTCTGTAATTATCAGTGAAGATTGTTATTAAACAGCAGTATAATTTCTTGTTGACATTTAAAGGGATTGCAAAGAAGTTCTCCAAATTTTCTACGTTTATCGATAGCATCAATTTGCACCATTCAAATTTCAATCAGATATTTGAGGTTCTTGCAATTCCACTTAAACTAAGTGTTTGATGACGTTACTAAGCATGAAGGACCTTATGTGATAAATCATATTTTAGGATTATTAACGTCAAACACATGGAATTTCAGGAACCACAGATATTTGATTGAAAATTGGAATGGTGCAAATTGATGCTATTGATGATACACATCAACATATATCAAACATATATTAATGGGTCTATCTTTTCTCCTGAAAGGATTTCTTTGATCTTTTTGCTTCTGTGATATGTTTTGAAAGAAATGGAAAGTGGACTAGAGATAATGTGACTCAGGTAAGTCCACTGATGAATATATTGTCTTGTTGGTCATGTTTAAGGATTTAAATTTCATGATCATTCTAAGATGTAATATTCCTTTAATGGTACAAAGAGTTTGATAGTTCGAGATCAAGTAGTCTACAGTTTTTAATTTTTCTCTGAAATCTCCAAAACATAACATACCAATTCATATTCATATGTTATTTTATGAAGGTTTTTAAATCTAGCACTGTATATTGTTCTAGACTTATTGAGACTGAGATTTTTCCGATATTTTAACAGTTAAGATTAAAAAGTTTAGAATTTTTCAATATTTATTTTTTCTAGAAATAACATAGTAAATCTCAAGTAAATTTGAGAAAAAATGGAATTGATTTTGTGCATTCTGACACATATTTTGGAGAAAAAGGTAGACATTTAGTGGGGGTACAATGGGAGGTGCAAACCACTTTTCTAGGGGCACCTGTACCCCCACTGGAAAATTCCTTTTTCTGGTCAAATGAATCGTGAACCCATCCTTTTAAATGTAACTCTATAGTATGAATTATTTTGTACAAATAACTATAAGACCCTGGAATGATCTAGAAAAGTAATGAATATGTCAAACAGTAGATTGCTATTATATAAAGGCTTGAAAAAAGGGGTCAATATATATTAGATATATGAGTCTTGTTTATATTTTTGTACTCAGTCGGCCATGACATAGCTTAACATGAAGTGACATATTTCATACACCATTTAATATTCATTTACCTGTATGCATTTCTATTCTGTAATATTAGGTTTCACATGGCCAGGTTAACCTTTGCAGCTTGCTTTAAAATGGACATAAAAATTTAAAGTCTCAAACAAAAGTATATATTCATCAGTTGGACTTATTAGGTGCCATGACTAAAGAATGGAATCTCTCCATTAAATAAAGTTTAAAAATTTTAAGTTTTGAAGTATAGTTTGACACCAGGTAAGTCCACTGATGAAGAAAGACTTATTTTGGCCAAGTCTAAAATTTTCATTTAGAGGTAATGTACCTTTTAATAAAGAGAACTAAGCAAGAATTATATTTACTTATTAATTTCAAATATATTGATACAAAATATTTATATAATAAAATCTATTGAGTTATTATAATTCCCAAAACAATCTTATAAAAATAACAAGATGGTAATGAAGGAAGACAAAATGGCGGATCCTCAACATCGGAAAAATAACACTCAAAATTTATTTCACTGTATATAGTGCGCACCCCTTCTGTAAGGGACCCATTTCAGGAAGACAAAATGGCGGATCCTCAACATCGGAAAAATAACACTCAAAATTTATTACACTGTATATAGTGCGCACCCCTTCTGTAATGGACCCATTTCAGGAAGATAAAATGGCGGATCCTCAACATCGGAAAAATAACACTCAAAATTTATTTCACTGTATATAGTGCGCACCCCTTCTGTAAGGGACCCATTTCAGGAAGACAAAATGGCGGATCCTCAACATCGGAAAAATAACACTCAAAATTTATTTCACTGTATATAGTGCGCACCCCTTCTGTAAGGGACCCATTTCAGGAAGACAAAATGGCGGATCCTCAACGTCGGAAAAATAACACTCAAAATTTATTTCACTGTATATAGTGCACACCCCCTCTGTAAGGGACCCATTTCAGGAAGACAAAATGGCGGATCCTCAACATCGGAAAAATAACACTCAAAATTTATTTCACTGTATATAGTGCGCACCCCTTCTGTAAGGGACCCATTTCAGGGTAAAAAACTTCGTATTATATTCGGAAATATACGATAGCAGCTTGATTAGGCACTTTATTATTTTATTGTTATTAATAAATATGACATATTCAAGGCTAAGCTTGTTTTCTAAAATCAAGAACATTATCTTTTGTATTTAACCAAACTGTGGATTGGTGAGCTTGCAGAAGCTGCAGGCAATTGGATTCTCAATTTCAAATAACTGATGGCATCTGTGATAATCTATCTTATTGATGGATTTAGTAGACCAGTTGCTTTTGCTCAACTTTTGACACTTTATTCCTAGAAATTGCTCTCTGTTGTCAAATTCCATACTTTTTTTTGGAAAGATTCCAACTGTAGCTACTTTATATTGCAATTCTAGAAATAATTGACAGTGTGATTCAAAATACAAAGCTGTTTGGTGATAGAGTGGCTGATAGCGGTCAAACAACTATCAAAGGCTTTGGTACAGAATAGAGTTGTGGACTATGATCAATTACATCAGTTAGATGTTGTTGTCTATCTGACCACAGTTGCTGCTGCGGGATTGGACAGGAAGTAGTCTTTTAAGCGTTGACAACCATGAACCCCAATGACATAACAATAGCTCCATCTGTTTCTTCAGTGAGAAGCTTAAGATGGAATGGCGGACAACTAGTGGTCAGTCCATTTTTAATGTTCCCTCATGGAGTTTATGTTGAAAAATATATTGATATGAGGTTAAATGTAAATATGGATCAGATTGACAACACTCAGTTTTCTGTGATTAAGATATAAATGTCCATTGACCTTTGACACCGACAATTTCCTTGGAGACAGTTGATAACATGACCAATAAAATCGATTAAAGAAAGCCAAGTGTTGTCGTCTGCTGGGAAAAAATGGAAAATGAGTGAGAAATCAATAAATCTATCGTTTGTTGTTGTGTCACTATAGTTGTTACAGTTATCTAATTCTATGATTCACAACTGAAAACTATGATATTTCCTACCATTCAGTGGCTAGTGGACACCGGTTACTAAAGTTAACCATTTGGTCAAGATTCGTACTGAACCAATAATGGAGAAGACTCTAATGCTTCCAGGTATGGAATCATTTCACATTTCATCCCTCCTGACATCATACTTGACTTTCAGAAACATTGTCGTGTGTATGGGCTGATTGCTGTGGTCAAGTTTCTAGAAGGCAGGGGACAGAATCACATTGCCCATCTTCTTTAGCCAAACAATTTACATGTAAACTCTTGATGTAAAAGTCATTGAGTCAAACTTATATTAGATATCATATATATACTATTCTATTATTCTGATAATAATCATCAATAATATTCTATATCCATTATTAAGTGGGAATCTAATAGTAACGTGTAGTGTTGAAGTTCAACATAGTCTTAATTTGCTAAAATTGGTCCAGAACAATTGTCATTACTTGGTCATAACCCACTTTTTACAGGTAGCATTTAGGTTTATATAGTTTGAAAGAATCAACACCTATCTGTGATTATGATTAAAACTGAAAGTACACTTGCATCTGCCTATATTCTAACTGCTGATAAGACATTTTGACAGTTGTCACCTGAAGTAGGGTCAGAAAAACTAAGCCTTGTTTTAAGGGGATTTCTCACACCTGAGGATGCATTTTTAACATTACTTTAATGATGACTGTGAATTTGTTTTAGGCATCACAGTTACTGTTATTTTGTTAGTATTTGCAAGACCCTTGAACTTTTGGAGACAAATGTAGACTGAAATGGCCAATGAGAGGTTAGTTTTGTGAATAAAAACCACAGCCATGACATTAATGGTGTGGGAGGAGGGGGTTATGATGGTATGACTAACAACAAAAGTATTATATATATATATATTATATATATGTATGTAATATTTGTAATTCTTGAATAAATATTGTTTAAAAAAAGAAAAAATATTTTCTTCTTTCTAAATATATCTGGCTTTGGCAGATCTGATTTAGATAAATTATAAGTTTAAAAACCCTTCCCCTATGGAAGTGCAGAAAATCCTCACAAAACAGGATCTACTATATCTGTCTCTATACCAGCCAACAATATTACTGTAAAAGTAGCTATCAGAGGCTGGAATAGACAGATGTTTTGATTTGATGGTTGAGCTTCAATTGAGATGTGAGCAGTTTGTAATATTGTATGTTGTATCAATCTAGTGACTAATTGATTTCTACTGTTGTATATTTACTTTCTAATCTAAACCTGATTGAGTTTCACTGTTTCTAGTCACTCTATACACTCTAGAGACACCCCATTCCACTGGACAATTTAGACTATTTAGTACTTTACACGTTATTATCTAGCTAAGTACATCATTCAACAATATTTGAGATTGTTTTATTTTTGGATGTGTGTTATGAATATAAACTATTCTAGTTAGTTTGTTACAGTATAAACCATAATAATAATAATAATCATTTATTTCTATAGCGCCTATAATCCAGCAAATTCTGCTCTATGGTGCTGTTGTACAATATGGCATATTACAACTCAACATAACATACATAGAAAAACAAACAAACAATGAAATTTCAAGACCTCTCAACCGAAGATAACATTACAAGCAATAACATGCATTGAAATTTAAAAGTTAAAAGTTAAAACATCAGTTTTGTTGTGTTTATTGCATAACAATGTGCATTATTATGTTGCTTCAGTTTGACATTAGGCATTTTAGGTTGTATTATTGTGGTTAAGTAATGTTACGAAAGCACAGGCACGGGCATGTAAGCATAACCTCTAGAGATTATTATTTGTGCAGTTAGTTGGAATACTATTAAAAATATCACGTCCCACTACTCTACAAGCTAGCTCAATGACAGTTTCCAACAATTCCAGGGTGATGAGGTTACCAAGGTAACCATAGATAAGGTCCAATCTCACATTCCTAAAAAAAAAGATTTCTGGGTTTGCAATACAAGCTTATGATTGAACTTGTTTTTAAGTTTATGAGTTCTACTTGATTGAGCAGTTGTCTACAACGATTAATACAACTTAATATCTGCCATTGTTTCAGACTAAATATCTGAGGCTGATGATCAATGGCTGGTCAATTTATCTCTGTTTATATAATCACTATCTATAATTATTTTATAGATTTTCCAATATCCTTTATATTTATTAATATTAATCAATGGTGGGTTAATACTGCCTGTAAATATAACAGAACCTTCTAATTTTACAAGGGCTGAATGTTAGACAGGGACCATGTCATTTTGGTGTATTCAATGCTGCTGTCCTGGCAAAATTTCCTACATTGCATCCTGCATGGCCTTGCCCATCTTCATTAGCCCACATGGTGCAGAAAAGTAGGACGTAAAACTGCATTTCATTTCATTTCACCTTGTTATATTAAAGTGATACTACGTCTTAGAATGAACATAAAATTTAAGTTCTCCAAATGGTCAATATGAGTTTATATTCATCAGTAAACTTACCTGGTGTCATAAAGTTACAACAGAATCCATGCAAAATTGGAAAATTCATAAAACTAAGTAACTATTGAAAAACGATTAATCTTGATATTAAGTGTATATTAACAATTAATTGCATATTTATGGATAATTATTAAGTTTTTGGGATTTATCGGATTATATAAGGATCCTGTTATGTTATTTATGACACCAGGTATATCTACTGGCTATTAGTTTAAAATTCTTCAATTTTATGTTAATTCTAAGACGTAGTATAACTTTAAGGATGATCAAAAAATGATGCAAATAATGCATGTCCCTTCAGATACATTTGTAAAAGAGATAAAACTGGTATAAAATTAAAATGTTGGTTTTGACAGTTTTACAGTTTGATATTTTTAGCATCAACCAACTAATGTGGTAGATATGCTCTGTATGAAAAATTTTCAGGATAACCATTTGATTAAAATGCACGGAGTGCTGAACCTGAAATAAAGATAATATATGCTTTTTTTAAACAATATCACTACATTTTGAATTCTTTGATCTTAATTCAGTGTGTTCATAAAAAAGTTTAATTGGCAAAAGAATAACTAAATTAGACATGTTATATGAATTTCAATAAGCACAAGGTTAGTTGTAGATACTGGTATAAAACCTACTTGTTGTGGGTTAATTATCCCTTAGTTACCAAACTACCTAAAAACCTTAGTTTCAAAATACCCCTTATAATGTAAGATAGCTAGTAACAATCCAACTTGATTATACTGTATCTTTTTGATTAAAATTGATTTTTTCACAAACTAGAGTTGTCTGCTCCTAGTTACTCTAGTGTTGACATAATACACTTTGTATGATATATTAACACAGTGTTTTAGGCTATTATATAGTACTTACTCACAGTATCTCTTTACTGTTGCATGTGGTTGCTATTAGATAATAATTTTCATGGAGATGGAGGCAACTAATCATAAAAGAAGTGCAGGAGGGGAAGGTTGGTGCTATTTTGTTTATAATTTAGACCTACCACTACTTGACTACATGCTGAATATAGTGTTAGAGAGTAGAGCCATATCTACATTATGTCTGTATAAATATATGATACAGGTTAAATATATAAAGATCTAGACCAAGCAACAGGGGGGTTGTATTTGCCAGTTGTGAGTGACTAGAGGTTCAAAATAACAAGTTGCAAGTTTGATCTTAGAAATAGATTTTGCAGATGGATTGAAGCTGTGATTACATGTTCCCGTAAATGCAAGTCAAACTGAAACTCAACACATGCTTTTTCATGAATACCACCAAGGAGAAATTGCCGTCAACGTAAAAGGGAGACAGTGGAATTGGGTCAGGAAACAAATGTCCGCCCGTCCGTCCATCCACAATTGCTCGTAAACACTTTAGATGACACAATTATTGACAGATTTTGACGAAACTTGGTGTTTGTGTTTATAAGCACTCAAAGATAAGCCCGATTGAAATCAGAAAA
>NW_008708645.1:456411-485175 GCF_000327385.1 Lottia gigantea | reverse complement strand
ACCAATTCTTGACAGATTTTGACAGACTCACCCTAAAAAGTTCAAAAGAAGGTTGAATATTTCATACTGTACATACTGCCAAATATTTTTATTCAAAATCAAAGCTGCCAGTGGGCGTATATTACCTTGCCTGGCAAGCTATCTTTGGCCTATCTACATTAAGACACCTCTTGGTAGAAACCAGCGTTTTTGGATTTATCATGCATGTATAACACATTTTATTTGGGATTTTAAGTGAACTCTGGGATCTTTTCATTTTGCGATGTTACTCTGTGTAAAATGTTAATTTTCAAAAATCATTCAAACTCACAGGACAAGTGTTAAAGATGACCAAAAAATTGACATTTTTAAACTTGGTTAAACTGAGTCTTTGTTTATCAGTTGACTTACCTGGTGTCATAACTATACAACAGTATCTCTCTATAATCTAATAAATCCATAAAACTAAGTAATAATTCATTAAACTAAGTAATTTTGAAATTTGCTTAGAATAATAACTTAGTTTAATATTGTCTTATATAGAGATTATATTCTTTAGTCATGACACTTGCAAAGTCTAACTGATGAATATCCATTCTTATTGACCAAGTTTGAGACTTTAAATTTTACGTCCATTCTAAGAGGTAGTACAGTACACTATACCTTGAAGGTTTGAATAGCAGTTGGGATTTGTTGAGATATATCATTACAAATTATACCATGAATTCTTGAAACACATGATGATTATTATAAAAACTCTTGTAGATAGAGTGGTATTACTACCATCAAAGCCAAACTGATTTTTGATGCATTTAGACAGGTGTTATCTATCACCTGTTTCCAAGAAAAACATTTTTGTGTGTGTAAAACTGGCTTAATGTTGGTTCTGAAGATTAATTTTGGTTGGCTGAATGCTAGTTTAAGAAGGTTACTATGTTATACTATGTAGGTTTTCAGTATATATAATACCTAAACTCAATAAGGTTATATCATAAACATTGGATTATTATTTTGGGGTTAAATATGAGATAATCCCCATTTGTTTCTAAAAGTGTTTCACTTGTCAATTGAGTTGAATTTAGTTCGATTTTATTTCATTTTCAAATTTCATTTTTTTAACCTATCACAGAAAATGATTATTATCACTCAAGGATGAACCCTATTGAAAATGTTAAAGAATAGAAAAATAATTTATGAGTTATTGCCCTTGTTTAATTTTTGAAGGCACAATTCTTGCCAAAGCTTGGTTATATAGTTCAGTATCACCCCAATAAGGTCTAAAGAAGTGTATGTCTGAAGGTTGAATATTTCATACTAATGATTGTTACTGTACTGCCAAATATTTTTATTCAAAATCAAAGCTGCCAGTGGGCATATATTATCTTGCCTGGCAAGTACATCCAATTATTTACAGGATGGGATGTAACACTCCATTCGATTATAAATTCTCACCTGTAATAAATATATGTACAGGAGGTTTAAATTAGGAAGATTTTCACCCAATCAGACCTAGATGATAATTTTGATAAATTAGATATTTCCGGGTTATATCTGGCCTGGTTAATTCTGGCACTAATTTCTCTCTCTGACTTCTGTAAGTGGAACATGGATAAGGCAGGCTGGAAAAGCACTCTTTCTTTCAGATTCTGGAAAGGTAACAGCTCTTTCATTTTATCTAGCCTACTATTACTAACATTGTCTAATACCTTGATGTAATAGCCACCTTTTTGAATCAGAGAAGTTTGTAAATGAAGCAATTTCATTGGATTGTATGCAAGCAAATATAGCCAATCAGCCTAATAAAGTGATTATTATTATTATTACAATCCAATCAAATCGCTTCATGTACAAATTTCCATGATGCAAAAAAGGTGGCTATTGCAGTCAAGGTTTAAGACGAAGTTTGTAATAACTTGACATTGTGAATATGTATAAGACGAAGTCCGTTAAAACTTGACATTGTGAAGATACCTTGTTTGTGAGATAATTACTCATTATGTAGTCTAAAACTTGCTGAGGATACATGCCATAAAAAACAATTAAAAGTACCTATTGGTAAGAAGGGATATTAAATCAGGGCTAATAATTAAACTGTAATGGCAAGTCTTGTTATCGTTTAGCTTCCATTTTATTCTTCAAGGAATTGTAAAGAGTTTTTGTAAATATTTTATGTGTATTGGGGACAATTTGCACCATTCCACCATTCTGTTGCTGTATTCACACTCAAAGCGATATCAAACTGACGTTCAGAAAGTGATCCTACTATTGTCCATGCCTGAAATGTGTGTTCATAGCACGATAAGCTGGTCACGCTCGCTGTCAGAAATGCTACCAATGTGCCTGATACACATAAATATTTAGAATATCTCCTTACAATCCTTGGGAGCCGTGGTGGCTCAGTGAGTTAGACGCTTGCTCGCTAACCTGAAGGTCCAGGGTTCAATCCCGGCATAGGTCGAGATAATACCTTCGGTTTTTAAACCCGGTTTCGCTCTGTCAGTGATGCTGGTAAGAGGGGCTGACATGGAAAAAGCATCTAGTCATTCAGATGGGACAATAAACGAGGCCCTGTGTGCTACAGGCTGTGCATGTTAAAGATCCCATGACAGTTGGAAATCAAAAAAGAGCAGGCTAATGCCGCTGTCCTGGCAAAATTTGCCTCATTGCACCCTGCATGGCATTGAACGTCTTCATTAGCCCACATAGTTTAATGGATGAATTTTTTTCAATGATATTTTCATGTACACATGTGTATTTTAGAAAATCATAAACCAAGCTAATCTGAAATGTGAATAATATTTTGAAGCAGAAAGTTTAGAAATAAGCTCAACTTGAACATAGTTATTATATAAAAATAAAATACATAATAGTTATCATCTATTATTATAAACATTATTATATTATATTATTCAGAGATTTTGATTTGAATCTCTCTGATAGTGATACAAGTCTTAAAGATTGAACAATTATTTCATGTAAACTCATGCTACAGTATATGTACATATATAATCATCCAGAACAAGTTGGTAAGAAAAAAAGATGCAAACCTGGTAATAACCCTGCATTTTATTGTTTTTTATGCAAGATGTTTTGATTATTGTGTTAGGAGCCATGATGAATAGGTGCTTGCTAGCTTAATACCCAGAAACATATCACTTTCTATATCACTGTTTGTGCCCCCCTCTGGAACACTATATTTGCCCCCCACCCCCTACAAAAATATAACTATATATAATTCTCAAATGAACCTGAAATCGGTCTCTATCAGCTTTTGCCCCCCATGCAAATACCGCCAGTGCTGCCCCTCTTGGCACATTGGGCTGGTTACAGGCCTGATGTCTTCATGAGTCCATTCATTCCATTTTATTATTAACTAGTTTGAAATTGTATTCAAACTGTGAACACTGCAGACATCAGATTTCTTGTAAAGAAATAAAAGTTTAAAGAATGAAAAGAAACTCCAGACATGACACTTGATTGAAATTTATTGCTCGTGTTATTTTTTCTAAGACATAATTGGACCATTTCCAAATTTAATGTTACAATTGATTTAAAGTGTCAGATTTAAAATCTGAATTCAATCATCTTAAAACATCAGACTTGAATTATATAATATAAATATATTCCTAGATTATCATATTTTTAATTCAAACTGGACTTGGTTCTGTTGCTACAGGCTGTGCAATTTATAAATGCTTTGACAGTTGGAAATTGAAAAAGAGCAGGCTATTGCCACTGTGCTGGCTAAATTTTCCTCATTGTACCCTGCATGGCATTGCCCGTCTTCATTAGCCCACATGGTGCAGAAAAATTCATTTCATTTCATTTATTTTGAAATAATTTGTTTTTTAAGTATTACTCTTAAAATATCCAATATCCTTATTGAAACATTGCTAAAATAAAAGTAAGGAGTAGTATATCTATAATAGTGTTTATTTTCTAATATTACGTCTACTTCTAAATGTCACAAAAGAAACATCCTAATTGTCTAGAAATTGACTTGGAGATTATGGAAGGACTTAAAGAGTTTTCTTGGCTACGAATCTCCAAATTTTTGATAATTAGTAACATTCAATCTCTGTAATCTGAATTAGAGGAATTTCTTATTTTATATATTATATATTTCCATATAAAACTACGGAAGCTCAAATATGACATGTTTTTGAATTTCCAATTTAAGATTTTCTTTTTAACTTTATAAAAAATCATTTGATTTTGTAAAAATACTTTTGCAAATTCTTATGATAATGTTTGATGGAATCTAGGCCTGTGCCAAGCTAGTTTGACATATTTACTTGTCATTCCCTGCATTACCACTGACATTAAACTTGTTTGAGACTGTGTGTATATTCAGAGCAGACAGGGTTTAATAATCATTAAACCCCAAAGCAGGCGAGAGCTAGACACTCCCAACCGAAGTTACATCCTCAAATTCCATAGTATTTTTGCAAATTCCAGAGTATTTTTGCAAATTCCAAAGTATTTTTGCAAATTCCAAAGTATTTTTGCAAATTCTAAAGTATTGTTACAAATTCAAATGTATTTTTAAAAAATTCAAAAGAATTTTACAAATTCGAAATTCAAAAAACCCAAAACGTATATAAGCTACTGTATAAAACGACTAAAAATGTTGTTTAAGGGATGAAAAGATGATTCGAATGGGTTTTAATCAAGTATGTTTGCTTTAATATGTTCTTGTTGGTGGACATGCAGGAAATTTTCGAACGAACATAAGGATGATGTCACATGTACCCAACAAGAGGACCTGGGGCCCTTTAACCCCAGTTGATATTTACTATTTTATCAGTTTTGTATGAATTTGTATCAGAGACAAGTATAGTTTCTACGTGCACCATTCGCTTTTTCCAACCAATATTGGTTTTATGTTTTCTAAAAAAACAGTCAGAATAATGAGTGATAAATAGGCTATAGTTGCACCAATCTGAAGAAATAACTGAGAACATTGTTCAGTTACTATAAACCTATATTCAGGTGTAGTTTATTTCAGACTATCTATCTTTAATTAATATGTATGAAACAGTTCTCTGGAACTGATTTCAAGTAAAAATATGTAATTTAATATCCTAAATAATTTGAACAACCAAGTTTAATTTCATCAGCTATCATTTAAAGGTGGATATTCCCTTATTTATTAGGCCTGTAAGAAATTTCCATAATGTTCATTAAAGACTTAAAATTGCCCAGTGTTGCAAAAGCCTTGTTAGAACTTGACACTGTGGTTTGTCCTATCTGCTTCCATAGCATACCATATTCATTCTAATTGAAGCGCCGGGGGAGGTGCATTTTTTCAAGAGAGGCATAGTTAATTTTGTTGCCAAATTCTTCAATTGATGCCAATCCATGCCATCTAAAATAGACTGTATAAGGCAGGCATCAAGGTAGTGATGGTTATATATGATCTGTATTTGTGGGACTTTGCTTTCAGCAAAGTCCCAGTTTGTTATCGAAATGTCAATTCTATTTTTTTTATTTTTTTTTTTATTTTTTTTTTATTTTTTTTTTTTTCAAAATTTCCACATCCTTCCTGAGCTTAGACTACAATAGTTGCAGCAACCATTCAACATTCACGAACCTTAGATATAGGCGACGATGTGCATAAATATATTTTGGATCTTTTTTGCAAAACCGGAAGTGCCACAGTTCAATATGTGCAAGAATAGTTAATCGGCTCTAGAAGTCGTATTTTTCGGTCGATTTTCTTTGGGTTTGCATTTTTGGAATCTGAAAGAATAGCAGTTTCAAAATTTCAAAACTCGAAAATATGTCGCAGACATTTTTTTTGCCAAATTTTGCATTTTTTTCATTTTTTTTGCTTTTTGTCTGATTAATCTGAAGAAAATTGAGCAAAGACAGTTTAAGAAAGTAAACAAAATGGTACAGTAAAAATTTCAATTTCACTTCCGGTTTAAACAGGAAATCGATGTTCACTTCCGGTTGAATATCTTCCATTGTAATTTGTATAGGACAAAAAAATTTATGCTGATAGATAGACAAAGTTATGACCAAAAAACGAAGAAAAAAAAATCCGGAACAGACGTGAAACTTTGGCCGCCATTTTGATTTCCCTGAAACTCTTCAATTTTTATTCAGCCAATTTGGCTGAACCGAATTTCAAAATTTTGGTGTCAAATGAAAGAACATAAAAATTAAGAGAGATCGCAGGAAGCCGATTTTTGAATTTCGATTTTGCTTTTTTGCAATTTGCAATTGAATTTTTTCAATATTTGATGGCGTATATCTCGTGACCTTGACCTTTGATGACCTTGACCTTTATAGGGTCAAAGGTCATTGACATTGGCTATCATTTGATACTTTGACCTTTGACCTCCGACATGTACTTCCGGTTTTATAGCTATCCGTAAAAAGCCAAATTCGCAACTTTGGACTGCTCTAGCACGTGACCTAATTAACCTAGAGGGTTAATTTTTTCGGTTTTCTAATGTGCTTCTCATGCACTTTACATAGATATAGAACAATTGCTTTTTTAAAGCAAAATTGAAATTCGTGATTTTTTCAAATTTGAGTTTAGTTTTACCATATTTGTGTCTTTTTGATCTTCGTGTATGTATATCTTATGACCTATTCTATGTAGAACCTTGATATTTGGAATACAACTAGACACTTTGAATATGAATTCACCTATGACAAAAAAATTGGGGTGGGCGTGGCACATCCGGGTTCAATTACTAATTGTTTACATTTTGCGGCTGGGGGCTAACTCGCATAGGATGCGTTTGTTCAAAAAGGGACTTTGCACACAATTACCTCATCCTTTTGGCCAGTTTGTGTTAACAGCTCAGTTGTTTCAGCTTTATAGTTCCAAAAAAGGAACGGGTTTTAACATTTGGATATTTTCATTTTTCGATTTTGACCTTTATTGACATTTGTTGACCTATATCTTTTGACTTGAATAATGTAGAAGCTTGAAATTTAAAACACAACGTAACATTTGGAATATCAATTACCCTATGCAAAAAAATTAAGGTGGGCGCGGCACATCCGGGTAATATTACTCATTATTGATATTTTTGGCCAGGAGCATAACTCACAAAGTATACGTTTGTTCAAAATGGAACTTTGCATACAATTATCTCATGAATTGAGCCACTTTGTCTTAGAAGTTCGGTTGTTTCTGCTTCTTAGTTCAAAAAAAGGAACAGGTTTTGGAAATTCAAAATTTTCAATTTTTGACCTTGACCTTTTATGACCTTGACCTTCATTGGGTCAAAGGTCATTAACGTTGTCTATTAGTTTATGCTTTCATATTTGACCTCTGACGTCTACTTTCGCTTTTATAGCTGTCCAAAAACATCCAAATTCGCAACTTTGGACTGCTCTAGCACGTGACCTAATTAACCTAGAGAGTAAATTTTTTCGGTTTCCTAATGTGCTTCTCGTGTACTTTACATAGATATATAACAATCGTTTTTTTAAAGCAAAATTGAAATTCGTGATTTTTTCAAATTTGAGTTTTTTTTTTTTTACAATATTTGCGACTTTTTGAGCTTGGTATATGTATATATTATTGTGAATATGAATTCACCTATGACAAAAAAATTGGGGTGGGCGTGGCACATCCGGGTTAAATTACTAATTGTTTACATTTTGGGGCTGGGGCATAACTCGCATAGGATGCGTTTGTTCAAAAAGAGACTTTGCACACAATTACCTCATCCTTTTGGCCAGTAGGTACTAACAGCTCAGTTGTTTCAGCTTTATAGTTTCAAAAAAGGAACGGTTTTAACATTTGGATATTTTCATTTTTCAATTTTGACCTTTTTAGACTTTTGTTGACCTATATCTTTTGACCTCTATTATGTAGGAACTTGACATTTGGAACATAACGTAACATTTTGAATATTGATTAACTTATTCAAAAAAAATTGAGTTGGGCGTGGCATTTCCGGGTTTAATTACTCATTATTGACATTTTTGGCCAGGGGCATAACTCGCAAAGTATACATTTGTTCAAAATGGAACTTTTTACACAATTCCCTCATATTTTGAGCCACTTTGTCTTAGAATTTTGGTTGTTTCCGCTTCATAGTTCAAAAAAAGGAACAGGTTTTGGAAATTCAAAATTTTCAATTTTTGACCTTGACCTTTGTTGACCTTGACCTTTGTAGGATCAAACGTCATTGGCATTGGCTATCTATTTATACTTTTATATTTGCTGTCTTAAGTCAACTTCTGGTTTTATAGTCGTTAGCAATTTGAAATTTTAATGGCGTATATCTCTTGATCTTGACCTTTTTAGGCCTTCTCCTTTTCAAGATCAAAGGTCATTGACCTTGGCTATCTGCTGATACTTTCATTTGTGAGGTCTGACGTCTACTTCCGGTATTAGAATCTTCTAAAAAATAAAAAATTATCAACTTTAGACTTGTTCTTGCGCTTGACCTAATTATCGTCGAAGTTTGATTTTTTCGGGGTCTTTAGCAAATTGCTACATTTGCAAAGTCCCACTCTGTGCCACGTGTGGCTCTAGTTTGTAATTGATTTCTGTATTCAAGAAAACAATGTAAGGTTCTTGTTTTGCTTTGATTAATTTAATGGAGGCATGGGTTATTATAATAAAAAAAAAGGGGGGGAGGGGCGTTTGTTGAGGCAGGGGTTTCAATTAGAATGAATATGGTAGGTGTATATTATACCTTACGGAATTTAATCATTTTGTGGTAAAAAGGTAAACAAATAGGACAATAAAAAGAGGTTTTATGTGCTACAGGCTGTAGATATCATCATACACATTGAAAAGAAGTAGAGTAATATTGTTGTATGGACAGCTCAGTAGATATGTTACTTGTAATTAGAACAAGGTACAGGAAAGTGTTATGTAACAGATATTGTTAATTGTTGTTATTAATTATATATCATTTCATTTTGACTTCACTGATTAACAATATACTTTAGTTGTATTGGTTGCTTAGTAACCTACCAACAGACATTATTATTCTGAATTTTACCATGAAATCTGGATCAGTTAAACTGAACTCCACAATGGGACTTTAACATAAAGTTCTTGTCCATTGTAGTGTGCAACACAATAATGATTGCCTATTTCATCTGACATTTTCAAATTCCTGTTTGCAAAACACCTTTTCATGATTTGATTAATAATAATCAAGTTTGTATCTACCTGATCTATTAAATGCTCAAAAAAGTACATTAATTTGTAATCTTTATAAAAGGAATTTGCACCATTCCAATTTCAGATGTCTGTTGGACATGTAATTCAACTAATTGCAAAAGATAGGAATTCTTTTAGCATTTTTTGTGATATTAATGTTATATTATTACAGGAACCACAGACATTTAGGAAATCAGAATGATGCAAGTAGAAGCCATAAATGGCACCAATATAAATAAAGAGAAACCAGAATCCTCTTGACAAGGGCTAATAAATATTGTAATTGAAAATTAGTGTCAGATTGTGATATAACATTAGTTAATAGAAATATAAACATTATACAGTAGTATATGATATTAATATCAATATATACTGATTAATAAACTTAACTATTGATTATTATCTAGTTTACGCTGAGTGAGGTAGGGTCTGTGGAAGGAGGCTTACCTGAACATTATAAATCTGTTTGTCACCAAATCTCTGTCTTTATGATGTCAAGCTAATATCAACTTCATACCTTGACTGCAATAGCCAGAATGCATCCCAGAATGCAGCTATTGGATTGGATTGTACACCAATGTAGTCAGCCAATTAGAGCCCTGGACAGAAATGATGTAAACATAATAGTTTTGTGTTCACAAACTTTCTGTTGGGGCTTCTGATCAGCTGTACTTGCTAGTGAACATCAAATCCCTTCATTTACAAACTTCTGTGATACAAGAAAAGTGGCCATTGCAGTTTGACATTGTGAAGATGCCAAATTAGATCAATTATCTCAAAATTTGATAAAGAAACATAGGTGTACATGGGTTTTGGCTGTAGGTTTTGTACCTTCCTCATTCACAATGTTAGAATAGTCTGTGGTAATACTTTTGTGGAGTTGTTTTATGGACATATAGAATTCTCAAATGACACCCCCTGGCTATATGATATTTGAGATATTGCTGTGATAGTAACTCCAGGAGTTTAGAGGACTATTGGTATACTGTGACAATTAATTAAGTCTTTTCATTGATCGTCTTCTAAGAGGTGTTTCTGATAAGCAGAAGTGGCGGGAAAACTTTTTTATTTGGAATCATAAAATAAAATCTGTAAAAAGTCATGATTTTTTTGGATTTTCCAAGTAGTATTTATGAAGTCACTAGAGTGTAGAACTAAAGTCATAAAAAGTTCATTGAGTTGGCCTTCATGATTCTATACCTACTATATATTCATTAATAATATTAATTACATTGTTCATATATATTACTATACAGCCTGATATACTCATAGTTATTAATTTATTCATCTTGTACTATTGTCATAGAAACATATATAAGTAAAATAAAAGCTTCAGATCAAAGTGGGACAAGCAGAGCTTATTCTAATGTCTACATTTCAAGACAAGTTCAGAATGTTTGTTAAAAGAGTTGTGCTTTAGTGATGGAAAGCTATGTAACTTTATCATAATAATTCAGAATCCAAGTTATGGTGATATATACTGAAAGGTCATAAAGCATTAATAATTGATTTGTTTACAAGTTTTATTGACCTTGATATGAGCTACTTAAATAAAATATATAATTGATAAGTGTTAAGTATGAATATAATACTAATTGAGCTGAGTATTGTCTAGAGAGTTGATTATTGTATCCTGAATATAAACCTGAACTCTTTCAACTCTAGCAGCCAGTTTACAGACCACATAATAACGCAATATGTGACGTCCTAGAATGTTTTCAATCAGACGTCTGTGGTTCCTGCAATTCCAATTTAATCTAAGCGTTTAATGACGTCACTAATTGCAAAGGGCCTTATGTGATTAAGCATATTTTGTGATTTAGTGAAATTGTAGGAACTGCAGACATCTGATTGAAAATTGTAATGGTGCAAATTGATGCTATCAGTATCCCCTACAAAATCTAGAATATATCTTTACAATCCCTTTATTGTCTTTATAGATTGTCTTGCTGGGTATTATCAAGGGGGTTATATAACTTATGTTGACCTGAAGATACATACTATTTATGGGATGTTTCCTATCAGTCTCCTATAGATTTTCTCACTAACATTATGATGGCTTGTATGATGGAAATGAATTTTCCCAGATGGCATAATCAAAATTTCCCTGTGTCATTTAATATTATTAATCTACTCATGTGATTCATGTGATATATAGATCTACATTTTATTTACATCTATGTATGTTCTAGTAATATTAAAACAGAACCAGTTTCACGCTAAGTGATCTTCATACAACTGACCTATTTCAGCCTGTGTCCACACTGAAGTTCTAAGTATGTTCTATGTATGAAACTCTGAGTAACAACTTGCTTTTTGAGGTTGTGTTATAAAAAAGGCCTATTTCTGTTCTATAAGATGTAATGAATGATAGGATTACTATGTACACTAGATATTTTGAAACAGGGTTTGATTTTTTTCAATATTAAGAAATGGGAAGACAAAAAATAAAAAACATTCCGTCTCGCAAGGTCTCGAAAAACAATGTGTTTTCTTGGAGCACCAGTGACTTGTGTGAGTAAGATGCTTGCTCACCAACCTGAAGATTCAGGGTTCAATCCCGGCATAAATCAAGATTTATCAATGATGCCGGTCAGATTGGCTGACATGGAAAAAGACAATAAAACGAAGCCCTGTGTGCTATAGACAGTGCATATAAAAGATAACTCGACAGTTGGAAATAAAAAATTCTGGCAAAGTCTCACAAACATCACACTGCTTGGAGTTTTTTAAAAAGTTGGAAGGAAATCTCAATTTCACAAGTTTTTCTTTGATTGATATGTTATCCATTTCAAGGTGATAATATGCAAGGTTAGTTTTTGGCCTTCTGACAGCAGTGATTTAGTCATGTGTTACTGATATTAAACCAGCCTGATTACCTATCATATGACAATTTGTTATCTACATGTGATTAGGGCACACTTTGACTCATTGATATGTTGAAATATCTAATTAATGAGTTGTGTCTATTTATTGTGATTATTGTGTAGTGTTACCTTATAATGAGTCAATATCAGAAATTTACACAAGAGCAAGGTATTTTTCTGACAATATTTGACTTTTAAAGCTTATATGTTTTCATACTTTTTTCTTGAAAATAATATAAATTTTCTGATTAGAAACCACAGTTGATTTTTTTGCCAAAATTTAAGATAAAAAGTATTTCAAAATGTCAAATCTCAATGGTGAAGGAATTTCTACAGCAGGTTCATCCTCTCAAGATGTTAATTTAGACAGACATACTCGAAATGATTATGGACCTTATGGCAAAATGCAACCCTTTACTTCAACTATTGTGGACATGGATGGTAAGTTATCTGCCCTTTTTACAACAATTACTACCAGACCAGAAGCACTGGCAGCTTCAGCCTCATTCAACTTGGGGTACAAATAGGAAACAGACTGACTTAATGAGGGGACATCAGGCTGTGGTATGAGGTACCATAGTCGCAAACCTCTCATCTGAGGATTAATTAATTTTAAGAAAAATTGAATTTTTTGGGGCATTCTGAAATATATTTGAGGCAAAATTAAAGATCATATTTTTAAATTCATCAAAATAAAATGAGGGTACAATTGGAGGTGCAAACCATTTTACTAGGGGAACAAACCAATGCCTCTGCCACCACTACTGTACTGATGTAACTTGTGTTGAACCTAGCTTTTTTAACAGAAGTGCCATCAAATGAAATCTTCTGTATAATACATTAAGATATTTTTAGCTATTATCCTTGTGAACTGTCATCAAAGAAGTGGATTGAGTATTAGTCATTTAGAAAATGACCTTTTTAAAAGGACATTATTGATTGGATTGGAATTGGAAGGAAAAGAATCTAAAAAGTGAATCTGATGATCTGATGTATAATGTTAGTCATGAATTATCATTAATAGAAAAGGTAAATGTCAGATCTAATTCTTTAACGCCTTTTACAATACAAAATTTTTCTACATGATGTAATCGGTTGAGTATTCTGAAAACCGTTAACTCTATAAATTAATGTAATGTAAATGTTAACTGTTTCGAGAATGCTTTGCTGCACATATCTCACAAGCCACCTTCACCTTTTCCCACAGAATTTCGTTATTATTTAGTGAAATTGTTGATTACATCTAGATGTCTTCGATTACATCATGGTGACTACAAGGGTTAATTTTAACTTTTTCAAGAAGAGTTACACTGATAACCGTGCCGAGAACGGTTTGCATTTACATTATAACTGAAGAACCGTTTTCAGACTAGAGTTTAATGTAATATATATGGGCACATTTTATCGCGGTCTGGACCGATAACGGAACGTTTTATAGCAGCCTGGTCTGGACCGATAACAGAACGTTTTATAGCGGCCTGGTCTGGACCGATAACGGAACGTTTTATAGCGGCCTGGTCTGGACCGATAACGGAACGTTTTGATCGTCAATAGAATTTTGAAAAAATTATTCAGGCCACCAGATAAGCATCAACTTTTTGGGAATGTTGGAAACAGGACCATCCTATAAACATTTAAAATTCAAACAGATTGTTTTATATAGATTTTCAAAGCTAACTGCCTTCTGAATATCTGATAGGCCAATTCTGAGTACTGTATATATACAACTATTTTACTAGTTACTAGTTTGGTATTTACTTTAATGGTTAAATTAATGTTTGATATAAATATGATTGAATTCCATTCAAAGGCAGAAGGCTGAATCTTGCACCTTGCATGGTGCCCCAGCATTCCTTTGCAGATTTTAAGAGGCCACTAGTTATGGTGGGGGTCAGGAAGGCCTCCTGGAAAATTTTATAATGTGGTGAGCCGGAGAATACATCTAACACGATTTTGGAAGTGAAAGTAGAATAAATTTGTTCATTTTTTATGGTTCACTACGTGAATGATGAATAAACTCAGATTAACAATCTAGTTTAAATACAGTCAATCTGACAGTGAAGTTATTTGAACAACATTTATTGATCAGAGAAAAAAAACATAAAATTAGGATTTGGAAATTGTGTTCCGCAAGTATCGTCACTGATCTTCATCTTGTCAATTGATCGATTGATATTACACTGGCTTCATTTTAATCTAAAAATAGACTAGTAATCATGGTATGATATTACGCATGGTTACAAATCTAATGGCCGCCTGTCCTTACATCAACTGATAGACATTCACTTTTATTGCTGTCTACAAATGGAACAAATTGAATTAATTTCCAATATTTTCTTACATTACTATATCTATCAAATTTGGTGTTATTGAAAATTATTTAAAACTGCCTGAAATGAAATGATGAAACTGAATTTAGAACTGATGTTAAGTTTGAATGAGATTTTGGAAATATTTTTCATCATTGTAAACTGCACCAAATTAAACTGAATTGTATAAAACACTTTAATTTGAATTGAAATAAACAAATTGAAAAGAGGTTTTCTAAAATTTTTGGTGTAGTGGGGAAACTGAAAGCATCAATTTACACCATTCCAATTTTCAATCAAGACGTCTGTGGTTCCTGCGATTCCACCAAAACTAAGTGTTTGATGACATCACTAATCATGGAGGGCCTTATGTGATAAATCATATTTTAAGATTAGTGACATCATTGATCGTTGAAAACCTCTTTACAATCCCTTTAAATCCATTTTGATATTTAATACTCAAAACCTGTTCAACAAGGATAGTACACACCTTCATGTAGCCTACTTATTCTGACAAAGCGTAACTCTTTTGTACATCACTGGATCAATCTGGAAAATCAAACTGAATGCTGTTCTGCTTGTTTAAGTTCAAGAGACAAACAAGATTAGCATCTTCTGCTCCCTGAAACTAAAATCATGGTTCATAATTTTGAGAATTGATTTTTGTTGAGATAAAATGGTGCTACTTGAACAGAAATTCAATTTTATTTTTTAGTTTGTATGAATGAATCTGATTGAAGAAATCGCTTTTTATTATATGTTCTTTTGACAGCAATTCCAATGTCCTTTGACTTCATTCTTAATAGGTGAGGTGCGGACAACTACCATTTTTACCAGCTTAGATTTTTAAGCGAGGTTGATACAAGCTGGACAAATCCGGCCTTAATCATTTTTCAGACGAGAAATGCGTATGAAATATCAGCACATTTTAGGGCCAGACACAAAATGTGCCGATATCCCATTCATACATCTGAGGAACAGTAAGGGCCAGATTTGTTGTGCTAGGTTTGTAACAGGGACCTTAAGTATTAAAAGTAAAGGTATATATCTCATCTGATAAAAGTCTGAAATTGCTAGCCAGTGTTTTTTGCCTGTATAACTATTTTGGTTCGAGACAAGAGCAGTTATTAAGATTTATCTCCATTGTTTAAATTTTCTTGCTAGATTTTAGGAAATAAATTCTGGAAGAAAAGAACAATATGGAACAAAATATCTCTTTAAGTCAATATTTTTTGTCGTCTGCTAGGTTTTATAAATGTCAACAGAGAAAAGAATTGAATTAATTTACCATCAAGTAAACAGTAATTTCCTTCAATCTTTGAAACCAGTATTATAGTTCTATTTATTTGTATAGTTTAGACTGTAATCAGGAAAATCAGATTACAGTCAGATCAATAGATGTTGTAAAGTCACATTTAAAGAGCTATAGTATTTTGATCTTTACAATTGGTAAAGTTAGATAAAAAAGAAAAGTTGTCCTGAATTGTCCTGAAGATCTGAATTATTATATTATGAAATGCTGTTCTAATCTATCTCTTTGGGATGCGGTACAGGAGAAACCCACCCTGTTTGCATTAGGCTATTCAATATAATGATGCCTTGATAGTTGAAATTGTAAAAGAAGTAGTTATACTGAAGAGTGGAGTATCTTTTCTAGTCCATTAAAGGGGAAATTTGCAAAATTTTCATTATTAAAAGGTTGTAAATATACTTGAAAATACATGCTGTATGTACTGTTTACTTGATTCTGTTCATTTGTATTATGTGATTATACTTGTTACTGTATGTATTGCCTTTGACAAGAAATGGTGTGAAATGTTGCAAATTATATATATATATTATCTATGTATCAACCTGAATTTGTTTAAAAGTGTTAATAAAACCACTGAAGGAACTAGTTGTTAAATAGGCAATTAAAACTAATTTTGTAGTCGGGCATGAACAAATTAATATGTTTAGGTGAAAGTGATATATTTCTCTATAATTTGGTTTTTATCTTTATCTTTCTTAACTCTGTACATTTGTTTTTCAAGAAGAATATCAAACTCAAATAGGTTTTAGTATTTAAGATTTAGAGACGTGTTTGTCTAGATTTTGGTACATAATTTTCAAAGCATTTAACATTCCAAACCTACTAAAAAATCATACTAGACTATAATGTAAATTCTATATAATTTCAGGTAGTTCCCAGAGTGAAGGTGGCAGTATTGGTTGTTGTGGATATATTTTATATGCTTTCTCCTGTATAATAATTATTTTAACATTCCCATTTTCATTATGCTTCACAATCAAGGTAAGATTACTTTAAAAATAACAGATATTTCAATGTGACAATGGGGTATCACTTGATTGGAGAATTCTAAACAGACTCTGTCTTTTCCAATTCTGTCTCCTATTTATTTCTCTCTCTGTCTGCCTGCACCTATTATTTTTTGCAACACACTTGAAACGCGTTCTGAACTGTGTTTCAACTTGTTTTATTGAATGTTCTGTTGGTTCATACTTATAATCATAATCATATCTCCTGGGACTTCATTCTCCATAAATTCCGATTTTAATAAATAAAATAATCTGGTTGGATAACAAAACTAAATTTAAAAGCAATTTTATTGATTCACAAATCAGATGACTGGTGCTGGAACTAAAATCATCCTCAGTTAAGTTTTCAAGAATGAGGCCCCAGATCTTAAATTGACCTTGATTCAATAAAGGAAGAATATTGGGGAAATCAAACTTGAATGTGGCATATGTTAAAATGATTAGTATGTATTGGCATTTTAGATACTAAACTACCAAGAGAGAGAGAGCGAGAGATAGTTCTGAAATAATCTCTGTTTACTGGGTTATATTTTAATATTAAACCAATATTATCTATCTTGGATTGGCGCCAATATGGTAACAGGTTACACAGCTTCAGATGATGAATTATTTTTTCCATTACATATAGAACTTTTGATTGATAGTAGTAGACAACATTATTTCAGTCAGAGCTAGACAGTTACATTGAATGTTGTTTAGTGTTAACAGTATACTACCTCTTAGGATGACCAAGAAATTTAAATTTTTAAACTTGGTTAAAATGAGTCTTTGTTTATCAGTGGACTTACCTGGTATCAAATCTAATAAACAGAATCTCTCTATAATCTAATAAATCCATAAAACTAAGTAATAATTCATTCAACTAAGTAATTTTGAAACATGCTTAGTGTTTTTCAATAATATTTTAGTTTAATGGATATATTCTTTAGTCATGTCGCCTGGTAAGTCCAACTGATGAATATATATGCTTGTTGACCAAGTTTGAGATTTTTTTTTTTTTAATTTAATGTCTATTCAAGAGGTAGTATTTCTTTTAAGACTCAGTTTTTTGGATACATTCCTTAGTTCACATGAATCTTAAGATTTTTAGCAGAGATTCCAAATTGATTGAAATGTGAATATTGATATTTCATTTCTTGTTTTTGCTCAAGCTCAGCTAAGATTTTGCTCATATTCATAATGTCACTCGCATCATGCAGAGATAAATTTTGAAGATTAATATGATAATGCCAGAAACAATGTGAATAGCTTGATATTTGATTTGTCTTTGATACCATCAGTTAGGCACCTGTAATAATTGCTTCAAATTTGAGTAAAATCTCAGCCATGTATGAAAATATCGAAATTAAAGTTTTTAGTTGAAACTTTGTATGTTAATAACCTAATGCTTATAACCATTAAATGTTAAAAGATGATATATTAAACTTTTTCTTCATTCAGTCCATTGGGATTTAAATCGAACGCCGACCATATTATTTCAGTAGAGTTTAGCGATTCTTTATTGGTTATCATATAAAATATCTAAATGCACTCAGGGGTTTTGATATATTAATTTACCTCAGTCTGTACTTCCATGTGAAAAATTATCTTGATAAAATATATAAGTGAACCTGACATTATCTGTAATGGCAAGTAACATTAATAGCACAGTTTTCATGAGTTAACTGATTAAAATACTATGCTACAAGAGTCAGGCTGTTTATAACTATAATGGAATGAAAATGTACTGTAAATTATTTTAAGGGACAGGTTTACTATTCGTTTGATCAATAGTACCTAAGTATCAGAAAGAGAAATTTTTAGTTTTGCTAATCAGTATTAGTGTTCACAGCTCACTATCCTAATTTGAGCTTTCAAATCCATGTATGTCCACAATTATCTGCATTAAAATTTAAACGATGACTCGTTTTTTCTTGGAACTATGAAAGAGAAATTCCTAATTTGAGGGAATTTTGAAGTTTTTTGCGATTTTCGCCAATTTTATTCTTCAATTTGCATATATATTCAGTTCAAAAATCAAATCCTGAAAATAGTTTTTAAAGGGACACACTACAATGTGCTTGATTCACACAATTCCAGTAATGTTTTCTAGTTATTACAGTTGATTTATAGCCAAAATAGTCTAAATTGTGAATGCAATTGAGACTAATATTTGGATGTTTATCCTCCTTATAATGTCAATCTTATATTTCAGGTGGTCCAAGAATATGAAAGAGCTGTCATGTTTAGGTTGGGTCGGTTGTTAGCGGGTGGTGCACGAGGACCAGGTAGGTTTTTGATTGTCTTATCTGCGACAAGCAAAGTCTGTGGCTGATTTTTGACATCTTGGATGAGTTATATACTTATTTGTTGAGAACTTGATCTCCATTCTTTGATGAAAAATCTGGTTTGATTTTTACTAATTTTCTATCAATTTTTTAAGAATATTGAAATTGCATTTTTTACTTTGATGTATTTAAAGAAATAATTTGATTAAAGGAAGGAAGTTCAAGGAAAACCATGGTCTATTATCAGCAATTTGTTCCATACTTGGATAACTTAACATGAAAGCCAAATAGAATCTTGACATAAAGTAGGTGGAGCTTAGCTATAGTACAACATATCCATTTTGATGTTATTCCATGGCTGAAGCTCCGCACTCTTTTTGAAACGTATCATGACTTTTACAAGCTTCCATTTTATTAGATAAAACTGTAATGTGATTAATATCTAACAGATTCGTTTGTTTAAACATGTTAACCATGGCATATATTCTTCTTCTTATCCTTTTTTTCAAGTTAACAGATTTGATCAAATACCTCCAGTCTCCAATCTGTTTCTATTCTAGGTCTGTTTTTCATTATACCATGTATTGACTCCTATACTAAAGTAGATCTGAGAACAGTTTCATTTGATGTGCCACCACAAGAGGTAAGTTATATTTTATAGTCTGTAGCCTAGAATATCCCCTCTTAAAATACTAAAGATTAAATTTAACCAAAGTGGTTTTTATACGCCGAATAATTGCCTTCTAAAGTTTTCAAGAACTAGCGCAATAACTCAAAATCAATATTATTCAGTATCGCCCTAAAGAGTTCAAAAGAAGTTGTATGACTGAAGGTTGAATATTTCATACTAATGATTGTTACTGTACTGCTAAATATTTTTATTCAAAATCAAAGCTGCCAGTGGGCGTATATTACCTTGACTGGCAAGCTATTTTTTTCTAACATATAGAAAGATAGTCTTGCGAAGCAAGGTGACATATGCCCACTAGCAGATTTGATTGCATTTACAAATCATTGTTTGTAGCCTGTATAGTGAGCACGAGCCATGTGTGAACAGACAGAGGGATGCCAAAAACATAAAAATCAAAATAATCCAAAAAGAATTGTTGCTTTAAGAGTGAGCAAAAGTTGCACTATATGGCTAACAGAGGGAATATACTAAGTTGAAAACAACATTGTAGTGAAAAATTTATCAGATCATCCTGAAAATCAATAGGGATCATCTGCATAATAACACAAAATAAAAAACCAAAAGAATCCATAAAGAATTATAGGCCTGTAGAGTGAGCACCAGATGTATAATATAGCTAATAGAGTGAAAACACTAAGTCACACACAACATTATCAGATCATCACATAAATCGATAGGGATTATCTTCATAATGACACTGACCTACAAAATAAAATCAAAAGAATCTGTAAAGAATTGTTGCCTGCAGAGTGAACATGAGATGTACAATATAGCTAATAGAGTGAAAACACTAAGTCACACACAACATTATCGGATTATCTTCATAATGACACTGACCTACAAAATAAAAATTGAAAGAATCTGTAAAGAATTGTAGAGTGAGCATGAGCCAAATGTGAACGGACCAATGGACAGCCAGGGTGATTACAATATACGCCCAAAATATATTTGTATTGTATAATGCTTAGTAAAAACATTAAGATTCAAGAACCTTCAACAAGAAGATTAACTAACTAAACTGTAGGAGACTACATACAGCTATTTAGATTAATCAATGTAATTATTATTCAGGTATTAACAAGAGATTCTGTAACTGTAGCAGTAGATGCTGTAGTATACTATCGTGTCCAGAATGCTACCATGTCCATAACCAATGTTGAAGATGCCAATAGGTCAACTAGATTACTTGCTGCCACCACCCTCAGAAATGTGCTTGGTACAAAAAATTTGGCTGAAATTCTTTCAGAAAGAGAAGCTATCAGCCATAATATGCAGGTGATTATTTTTTTTATTATAACATAAAATATAAAGATAAAAAACAATCTATTATCTGTCAATCATTATAGATTAAACTCATAATATAGGCTAAGTAGAAAATTATAAAAAGATGAACTATATTTTAATAGGTGGGTTTTTTTCTAGAATACAGACAGTTTTTAATAGCCCAACGAATAAAAAAAAAACTGTCAAAATGATTAACTTAAGTGTTAAGGAATCATTTAGTGTTGCAATTTGTTCAAATAGCTCTGAATTAGAGCTGAGCATTATACTGGTATCAAGATATAATAATAATAAAATCTTTATTAGGGTGTAGGAATTTATATCATTAGAAATATTATCTGATATTGTTTTTGTTACACTTAAAAATTGTATTTTGTTGATATTTACCCATATTATATGATATATTGATATCAACTTGTACCAATATTGCCCAGCCCTACCCTGAATATTTTGGAAATTCACCAATACAGTTCACTATCACATATATATCTAGAACATGATTATGTACATCTAAATTTTATAACTTGGATTTTGTCAGATCTATCTGGCCTAGTTTCTTTAAATTTCAATCTGTGAAAATGATCATACAATATTACCTGTATAGCATCTTATCTTAAAGTTATCATATACCGGTAACCTTAAACTAATTAGAGTTTTATAATTATAACATAAAAACATTTGAGATTGAAATAGATTTGTTAAATATAGGATGTAATATTAAGATTCAGTATCAAGATTAAAGAAACTAGATTTACAGATCAATTACTCTGTTAAAGGATCACTATCTAGAATTATCAAGATAAAAAATAGAACCAGTTTACTCATTTCAATATAAATCAATATTAAATCTGATGTAAAGAAAAAATGTGAAAAATATATTTTGAACTCAAGTCAAATTTAATTTCCATTATGTAAGCCTTTTTTTCTATCAGGCATAATCCAAGAAACATTTTACTTGTTAAATTCAGAATTGTATAATTTCTGGACTTTACACATAAAGACCTATAATGTCCTGAAATATAAATATGACCATCATCAGCTCTATCTGATTTGTTGTAATATGAGCAAAATAGCTACTTCTCAATCTTATTGGAATCATAAAGAGGTTTTCTAAATTTTGTACATGTATCAAGGACACTGATAGCCTCAATTTACATTTCAATTTTCGATCAGATGTCCATGGTTCCTGCAATCCCACTTATACTAAGGGCCATATGCAGCGCTCGTACTTTACCTAAACTTTGACCAAAGTTAGACTTTAGGTATGCACCGGTCGATCTTTACGAAAGTCGTGCTTAAATTTGACTATCAAATGTAGAAAATGAAAGCCGTAATCCTAACTTTGTAAAGTTCGACTTTAGCCAAAGTTCAACTTTAGTCAAGGTAAGAGCGCTGCATACGGCACTTAGTGTTTTATGATGTCACTTATCGCCATATAACATGCTTAATCACATAATATTAATTTTAATTTAATTCACTACATCATATATATAAAACACCAGTCAACATGACACTCCCATATAAACAGTGTCTCTAGCGTCTCTAGTTACTCATCAACCTCCTGTTGTCTGCATCCACTTCCGTGTCACCAATATTGTGGTTCGGTTTGACTAAACACCATAATTAACTATCAAACATCATATTGCAGGGTCAACACATAGATAATGCCCTTTGCGATTAGTCACGTCATCAAACAATTAGTTTAAGTGAAATTTCAGAAACCACAGACATATAGAAAACCTCTTTACAATTCCTTTAAAAATAGTAGCATTTAACTTCAGATATTTTACTTCATCTCTGGTATCTTTATTATCATAAAAGATATGTTAATTTTAAATTTAATGTTTCTATCAAATTCCTATAGTTCACCTGCTGTCTGAGTTCTGAAGCTGTAAGCAAATAAAAACTCAAAATTATAGAAAATTATAGACCCAAACTTTGATGACTTTCATAGTTTTCACTCTTACCTTTAAACCATGAATCAATAGAATTGATTTAATCAAGAATATTGTAAGACTCTATGAAAAGTGGTCCTCACTCGAACTTCAGATGAAAGGTCAGCGTCTATTACTGGTGAAAATTTACTTTACCTCTTTCTGTGGGATTGTAAAGAGGTTTTCTAAACTTTTATTGCATATCAGGGACAATGTTAAGATCTATTTGTACTACATGTATTCCAGTTTTTAGTCAGACATCTTTAGTTAATAAAATTCTAAAATTTTTAAAATTCCATCTGACCAAATATTGGAATAATGCAAATAGAAATTGCCATGAAACACATACAAAAAACTAGAAAACCTTTTTACAATCCCTTTAACTTGTCAAAGATTTGACAAAAACAACCCAGCAATAGACACATAAATTTTGTGTTTGATAACATTTTAAACTTCCCAAAGCACTTCTTGCACTGGCACAAATGTAGAAAACTTGTACTATGCTACTTACAGTCATGTTTAGATGAATGCACAGGTCCCTGGGGTATTAGAGTTGAGAGGGTAGAGATGTAAGTAATGGGTGACGGCATGACACTTATACATCTATTGCATGGTTGTAATATCTTAATAAAACCATAACTTATTATAGCCCATTTTGATTTTTGTGTGAATTTTTGTAGGGCCATTTTGAGTTGTAGATAGCCTCTATACTAACATAAAAATCATTGTAATCACATTTTAAAATTTGGAAAGAATCACTCTTTGATACAAGAAAACAAAATTGAAAGCCATCAGAGATTGGGTGGGATATAGAAACACTAGAGGCTGTCAAATTGCTCTACTTTTGGTTTCAATATCCCACAATTCCTTATTTTATGATTTTATAATTTTATTTTACAAGTTTTACATGACACGCTTTGATTGGTTAGAAATACTATCTTTTGTACAGACCTTTGATAAAAAACCTTGTTAAATTATGATGTAGACACAAAATATCAGAAGACAAAAGAGATACGAAATTGAAATCTGATTTTTATCTGAGTACAGTCTAATCTTTCAAATTGTAGAAAAAGTAGTATTGCTAGCCACTCTAAGAGATGGTGTTAGTAGTGTCAGGGATATAGAGAGAGAAAAAGAGGGTGAGGGAAGGATGAATAAATCTTATGAACACTATCATTATACTCTAGAACAGAATATATTAACATTGACTCCTGCATTACATGTCTGTAGCATCATCAGCATGTTGTTATCTAGCTTTGTAGAAGTTTTGCTGATTCTGTTTTTTGTGTTTTTTTTATATAGTCCTCATTAGATGAAGCTACTGATCCTTGGGGTGTTAAAGTGGAACGTGTTGAAGTGTAAGTATTGTATTTATATTATCTTATAGTTATTTAGACCTGGATTATCCAGGTCTGTGATATGAACAAATGTGAATCAAGGGTATTAAGAGTTGATGTGACAATAGATCTGCTCCTGAGAAGAAAAAGAAAAGCCTATCAAATGTTTTTAGCCATAAAGTAGACCTTTAGATTCTATCAGGAAACAGCTTTTGTGCACAACCTATTTTTGTTATGAGGATTTACCATGCCTAAATGTCATGGTTTGAAGAGTTATGTTCACTCTTAACCGGCATTTTTGTCTGAGATTTTGGTACATGTAGAGCTAACATTATGTTCATAAGAGTTGTCATGTTCCTGTTACAGCGGTAGAATGATTGTCTACAAGTTTCACATTGATCTTTGATTGAGAAGCGTGTTTTCAATGATTCAATACAGGCAGCCATTTCAATGACCATCCTTTTACTTCTAATATTACCAGATTCCTGATTGGATATATTGAATTATGTTGTATGGTCTGCCAAGGGAGGTTATTAGTCTCTAATGACGAGAATATGGTATTGTTCAAGCAACGGTTAGATGTTGATAATCATCTTATCGTTGCTGAAAGAACATGAATATCCTCCTAGATTTTTGATTTTTTGAAATCTTGAAAGTATCAGGCAAAATAACAACCATGTCTGATGCTGCCAATCTTAATTGAAGTAAACAAGACATTCATGTAGTTTAAAGAGCTGATTTAAACTAATTTGAAATGTTATTAGCCATCTGGTTTCTCTCTATCAATTCTATGTTGTTTATATAATTAGATCTGTTTATAAACAATGTAGCTTATTATTCGGCTTATTATGTAGTTATGTTTATATTATATGCATGTAAAGTTTATTAACTTGGTATAGATAGATATTTTTATGTCTTTATATTCTGCAAATTGCATCAAATAAAACTACCTGGCCCTGGCTGGGGACACAAACCTTTTCTTCATACTTAGCTGAGATTTTACTTAAATTTGAAACAGCTATTACAGGTCCATAACTGACTGAAAAATAATATATCAGTATATTCCTTAAGACACAATATTTCTAGCATTATCATATAATCTTCAAATTTTACTTTCACTTGATGGCATCAAGTTGATGCATATGAGTAACTATAACTAAGCTGAACATGAGAAACTTTTTGTGACCTTAGGGCCTTGTTTCAGGTAAATCACATCAAGATAGGACAAACACTTGTTAAACGCCCACATTATAATGTGGTCGTATATTGTCGTCTCCCCTGTCTCTGTCCGTTGATTCACATTTGACTACCATTTTCAACAGATTTTAATGAAATTTTATGTCATCATTTATATTGATGAGATCTTAGAAAAGTTCGAATTTGACAAACTTTCGATGAACGCTTTTTGAGTTATTGCCCTTGACTTAGAAAAAACGCTTCAAAAATTGTTTGTGAACACAATGGAGACTACAGTTTTCATCCAATGTAAATGAAATATGATGTGAATAAGTATAATGATGAGATCTTTGACAAGTTAGAATATGACTTTTTTTTCAACGAATGGTTTTTGTGTTATTGCCTTAGTAAAAACGTGTTTGTGAACACTATACAGACAACAGTTTTCATCCAATTTAAAAGAAATTATTTATGATCATTTATATTGATGAGATCTAGGACAAGTTTGAATTTGAATTTGAATTGTTGCCCTTGACAAACGCATCAAAATTTGTTGGCTGGTTAACGTGATAGAGGTGACAGTATATCTTGCACAAATTAGATTTTTGGTACGACTTGACACAGATATGACACAGGAAAGTGGGCGTATGCTGCTAGGCAAATACTTGTTTTATATTTAAACGAATATGATTATCTCATTATTAAATTTATCAGCCGAGTTTGATATAGAAGAGGCTTATTTTCTACCAGAGGCGTATTTTCTTTTAATATATATGATTTTTTTTTGTATTACAGTAAAGATGTACGTTTACCTGTACAGTTACAGAGAGCTATGGCTGCTGAAGCAGAGGCTGCCAGAGAAGCAAGAGCTAAGGTAAGTATTTCCTTGGATCATGAAAACTACAGTGTATAGCGTCCTAATGCAAACAAGACTAAAGTTTTACTGCTAGAAAAGACTGTTTTAAGATAAAATTTAGGAATCGTTTCAATTTGTCCATTACAGGTAATTGCTGCAGAAGGAGAGCAGAAAGCTTCAAGAGCTTTAAAAGAGGCTGCTGATGTCATGGCTGAATCCCCTGCCGCTCTCCAATTACGTTATCTTCAAACACTCAACTCTATATCAGCCGAGAAAAATTCAACCATCATCTTCCCCTTGCCTATTGACTTGCTTAATGGATTCTTAAACAAACCTGAAAAAACCTCATTTTAAGAACACTTTAGGCAGTCAGATTTCCTAGACTAGATTTGATTGGCTCATTTTTCAAAGCTCATTAAAATTTTAACCAATCAGACAATATCAATTATTTGTTTATAATAGTATATTTACTGAACTAACAGAATTCAATATTTTGACCTATGTTTTGATTTTGTATTTGGTAAAGTTTATTGACAATATTGTTAAATGACAAGAACAATTGTAATCCCTTTTTTATACACTGGTAATTAATTATTATTATACATGTATATCTTGAAGCCTCTTGAATTTGGTCTATGGATCTCCAAAGCTGTGCTGTATTAAGCAGTGTCAACCTTGCCTTAAAATTCATGCATAATAAGCACCTTGTATAAAGTGAAAAACAACAATATGAGTTTTATGTTCAGAGAAGTTAATAGATTGGCTGGGTTGTTGTAATATGTAAGACACAGATTTGGTACATCAAATTCAAGAGAAATTTCATTACCTGTTTTGAGAATATGGTAAATAACTTCAAATCCTTATTAACAGTTTTCAATCTATATTTTAGATAGCACAGATTTGAGTACAAATTTTGATTTAAAAAAGGGTTTTTGAGAATTTTCTTGAATATAATGTATTTCTTAATATATGTTTAAAGTGAAGAATTGATGATGTATTTATTATAAACCGTATTCTGTTTTCTCTGTAAAAAATACTTCTTGCCTTTTTTAATCAGTTGGACATTTTTATATATAGGGCTGACCTTCATTGTGTATATCAATTGTACATTAATTTAAAAATGTTGTTATTTGTATATTAACTGCAAAACAATCTTATCTTTTTGAACAAGAACATTTCAAGTTATACATGTATTTGTATGTAGAGATACATGAAACCACAAATTAAACTTGATAGACCTTTTACTGGACCAATGTCTCAAAAATCATGTCAGCCCCGAAAGCATGTACAATGGGAAATGAGATAGTTTGTAAACTGTTCAGTTATATCAATCTGCTAAAAGTAAGGTTTATGCTACATGTGTATGTGATATAGAAGGTATATTAAACTTGTAGTGTTTATATATATGAGGAACATCTGCAAGAGAACCATGATTAAGACTAGAACAAAATTGTAATATTCCTGACTTTTGATATTATCTGCTTTTATATATATAAATATACTGTATAAACTCAAACTAAACTTTTTATAGTAAGTGTCAAGTTAAAATTTTATTTTTCATTCAAGCCAACTGAGATTTCTTGCTTAAAACAATCAAACAATACATAATTTTTAGATTCATAAGACATGCAACAGTAAAGTGAAAATTATTCTTTAAGGACCTCAATTTATGTAGATTTTGTTGAATACATTGGAAACATAAATAAGTATAATATTGCCTGTATGTTTAATTTTGAACTGATCTGGCTACAAGTATTTGATAGCCAATAATTAAAACTTGGTGTGTGGGTGTGAAATGCCAAAAGATCATGACAAGCATCCAGTTGAACACTTTTGTTCTGGGGGTTTCACCAAAACTTAAGAAATAAAATCCAGATATTTAGAAATACAGTAATCTGATTGGATCAATTTTAGTGATTGACCAATCAGATGATTGGAGCACTAAAATCATCTTAATATTTATGTTTTTAAGAATAAGGCCTTGTCAAGGAAAAATGGCTGATTCATTGAATCAGTTTTCTACATCAAGGTACAAGTTGGTGTGGACAGGATTTTTGTCACAAGATAATAAAATTACACTGAAAAGGGGATATTTTTTGGCTGATTGAAAACTAGAATGATGAAAATAAAATGAAGCATGACAATTCTTAAAAAATGACTAATTTTTTTTTCAGTTTGTAAATATATTACATATATATATATTATATATAAAAATTTGAATGTTTTTTATTAATATATTATATATACCGTTTAATCATGATCAAATTTTACACAATTACAACAATTTCTTGAAAAATCAGAATAACAAGACTTTATTTTTCATATATTCACAATACAAAATTCTTTAGTAACTGTTGATTATCTCAAATGACATTTATGTAGGATATTACTGGTATTTTTTTTCTTTAAATGCAAAATTCTACATATAATGTATGCTCAATGAATGGAATTCATATTTCTGTTATATTTTTATTTTCTTATTTATTGTAACATGTTTTCTTGTAACTAGTATTCTAAATAAATCATTTGTAAAAAATTAGATTTCCACCATAATATTCTACAATCCAGGACACAATGTCTACAAGTCCTTTATTTTTCAA